>NW_024423344.1:61576963-61758825 GCF_017311325.1 Ursus maritimus | reverse complement strand
AAATAAATAAATAAATAAATAAATAAATAAATAAATACATTCTTAGTAATTAGTATTTTCTTCCATCTGGCTTCCCTCCCTCCCCGTTCCACCACCACTGCCAATACATTTGTTTTACTCTTTAAAGAAACTGCAAAGCTGTATAATCACAGAAGGTTAAGACGTTAGTACATGGTGTGCTTGAGGCACTGGGAAGTTGTAGCTCTAAAACATTCATGATCAAAGTCTTTCATTACCTCTGTCATCATGCAGCTTAGCTAATTTTCTCCATTTAATGAATGTTATATAATTTTGATTTTCTAAATAGGTAAGTTTACGTATTTTTAAATTTGGGGATTAATAGGATTCTTCAGAGCAACAGAACCAATATGATGTAAATAGTAATATAAAAAGTTAGATGTGCATTTTTATTTTTAAACTATTTTTATATTATTTCAAATTTATAGCAAATTTGCAAAAAAATCATTTGAAAAACTTGAAGATGATTTTAAGAAGATTCACTGATTATTTACATTTTTTGCCATTTGATTTCTCATTCTCGTTCTCTTCCTCCCACACATATGCCCATTGGTGTGTGTTTCCTAAGAACAAAGGAATTCTCTTATTTAACCACACAACAGTGATTCAAGAAAATCAGAAAATTTAACATTGGTATAATTCTTTCCCAGTAATGTCCTGTATACCTTTTCTTTTTCCCCAGTCCAGGATCGAATCCAGGATCCTGCATTTATTTGCTGTTATCTCTTTTGTCCACTTTAATCTGGAAACTGTTTCTCAGCTTTTCTTTGTCCTTTTTCCCCTTAAAATTTTTAAAGAGGGGTACAGCATAGGGAATATAGCCAAAGGTATTGTAATAGCATTGCACGGTGACAGATACTACTGTTGTGGTGAGCACAGCATTACCCAGAGAGTTGCTGACTATGTCGTATAGCCGAAACTAATGTGTAATGCAGTGTGTCAACTACACTCAAAAAAAAAGTTTGAAGGGCATACAGCTCATTCCTTTGGCAGAATCCCCTTCAGGTTGAGATTAACTGTAGTTTTGTCATGACTAGAGTCAATTTATATCCTTTTGGTCAGAATACCGAAGAAGTAATATGTGTTCTTTCAGGTATCAAATCAGGAAGCACATGAAGTCAGTTTATCCCAATACTGATGATAATAACATTTATGATTGAGGTGCTGTATACTAGACCTATCCATTGCAAAATTCATATCTGTTACTTCTGTTATGAATAGACACTTTGATACTATGTCAGTATGATGCTCCTCATCAATTTAACTTGTTAGTTGTAGCACAAATTGATAATTATTGGCAGAACCAATTATTACTGTGATAACGACAACAGTGACTTTCTAATCTCCATTTCTTCTACATTTATTTGTTGGTATTCTATTGCAAAAAAAGAACAGGTCTTTCCCTTCCATTTATTCATATATTCATCCATTTATTTATTCATTTTTATCAGTTTGAACTCATGGATTTCCATTTTATCCAAAGGAGTTGATCTTTTATCATCCCTATTTGTTTCTGATACTCAAATTGTATGAGATTTATCCATTGAGAGCCTCTTCCATCTAGATGCCGGGTGCTTTTCACATGTCTGTCTTGATCATTCTTTGAGAAATTCTTTGCTTTCTAGGACAAGACATTCTAGACACATCTTGTAATTTCCCTGCTCAGATACTGGAACCCTGCCTTTCTTCAAGGAACCCTGGTTACTTTTATTAGAGAATGATATTTAAAAACTAGAATCTGGGCAATAGGTATAAAATTGCTATTGATGTGATAATGCTCCTAAGTATTCTCAACAAAGCAAGAAAATGTGCGTTAGTGTGTGTGTGTCTATCCATCATCACCTACATGTCTGAATATCTATTTTGAAAAACCATGAATTACAGATTTTGCGTTTAAGTATGATCTATCGGGAACTGATTTTTGTGTATGGTGTGACACACACAGATAATACGTTCAGTTGAACACTGTTTTAAAACTCTTTGTTGACCATGCTTTCCTTTACCAATTGAGTTGCTTTGGCAACTTTGTCACAAATTAGTTGACCATACTCTTTTGTTTCAGCAACCTATTTATCTATTCTCATGCCAGTTGTGTACTGTCGTGAACACTGTAGCTTTATTTTGAATTACAGACATCATTCTCAATATTGTTTTAGTTATTCTATACCCTTTATATTTCCATATAGATTTTTGAATCAATTTCTCATTTTTATAAAATAAGCTGTTGAAAGTTTGATTGACATTGCACTGAATCCATACATTACTTTGGGGGAGAATTGACATCTTAACAATATTGACTGTGTAATCCATAGACATGGTATTTTTCTCCACTTATTTAGCTATGTTTTACTGGTTATAGAATTCTAAGTAGACAGGTATAATTTCTCTTACAATACTTGAAAAATATCTTTCTGTTATCTTTTATCTTATATTGTTTCTGAAGAAAAATAGTGATTATTACCCAGTATGTAATGCATCCTTTTTATCTAGTTACTTTCAAATGTTTTTATTCACCTTTGGTTTTTGAGAGTATTACTCTGATACACTTAGGTCATTCATGTTTCTTTATACCATGCTTTGGGCTCATAGATTTATTTTGTTCTTTGTTTTTCATCACATTCAAAACTCTATTTTCTCCGAATATGTTTTCCGCACCATACTTTTTCCTCTTCTGCTTCTCCAATTACACGTATGACAACCTATGTCATATAACCTTACAGGTCTCTGAGTTTCTGGGCCTCTTTTCATCAGTTAGGACGGTTGCTATTAATTTGAATACAAATTTACTTACTCTTTCCAAGCTTTTCTGAAATAGTATCAAAATAATCCTAGTAAAATTCTACTTTTAGATATTTTATTTTTGAATTCTGTAATTCCATTAGGTACTCTTGATATGTAGATATTTCACATGTTCAATATAAACATATTTTCCTTTAAGTGCTTGAACATATTTAATATGGCTACCTTAAAGTCCTTTTCTGCCAATTGCAACATGTGGACATCTTGACTTTATGGTTTGTTTAATATTACCTGTCTTTTTTCTTGACTCTAGGTCTTATTTCTCATATATCTTTGCACATATATTAATTTTTATTAATTTTTAACTGAACTTTATGAATATATAATAAAATCCGGAATCTGTTATCTTCCTCTGAAGAATTTTTTTTTTTTTTTAGTTATGGCAAGCAGTTACCTTGGCTGGACTGATTTTAAGCTCTGTTTCCCTTCTGGTGGACAGCAGCTAAGCTCACTACTCAGTTCTTCTAGCTGTTATGTTGTGCTGGGATGTCTGGAGTCTCCCTCATGTAAGGGCAGTTCAGGACAGAGCCAAAAATTTGAGAAGAGTTTATATGCAGATTTGAGGTTTGTTCCCTCTGTGGTTCCCTCCCTTATTGGGCTCCCCTCTCAGTTTCAAGCCTGTGTTATAGAATAAAACATCATCATCTGACTCTTCAAATCAGTAAGACTGGCTTTTGGCTTGAGTTCTAGACCCCTGATGTCATGTGACCTGGGAGTGCCTTCTGACAAAAGCCTTCTATATATCAATCTCACCCTACACAATTCTCTTCCTTTAAGGACAAGTTCCTTCCAGTCTCTGCTTTCTTTTTATCATATTCTTATGCCTTCGAATAGCTGTTTTTATATTTTCCCCAGAGTTCATAATTTTTAGTCTCAGCTTTGCTGCTATTACTGGAATTGAAACCAAGTGCTTCATTTTTTATTTCAGTCATCATAAGGCATTATGATTCAAATATTTTCAATCTATAAAAACTAGCAGCTCTTCCTTACTCTGCCAGGAATAGTGCTCTGCTATTCACTGTCCATACACAAGTGCTTTGATACCATGCACAAAGAACTAATTTTATTTAATCCTAAAATAACTTTGGAGATAAGCATATTTATCCCATTTAAACTGCAGAAGGTAAGACTGAAAGATATTGTTTAGGCAAGTTCAAGAAGTTAGAAACAGTGTAAAACCAATCACAGTCATCTCACACCCTCTTGCTACTCAGTCTATTCTCCTACCCCTTCAAAGAAATACATCTTACATCTACAATTTGAAAATGTTAACCTCATTGATGAGTACCAATTCAACTGTATGATTTAGTGGTTCAGGTCATGGGTTCAGAATCAGACAAACTTGATTTTTAGTCCCTCGTCATCACCAGCTCCCTATATGTAATGATCAAATCCATAAAAGCAGATAACATAAAATAACAGAACATAAAATTGCTGTGAGAATTTAATGTGTCATAAAGAATATCTGATATACATAGAAAACAGCTTAATAGATATTAGGTTTTACAGTAACTATTAAATATAGTTTTAGTACAAGATACGAAGGAGCTAATCTTTTCGCAAAAGAATTTTAAAAATTGTCTCATGGAATACTTACACCAGACTGGATCTATCACAGCTGGATAAATGATACCAATAATACAAAATGGGAAGGAAAAAGGAAATGAGCATTTATTGGAGACGGACCATGTATCTAACACTGAGAAAGGCATTTTCAAATATATTACTGTATTTTATTTTCACGACACTCTATAAAGTAAATAAGACTTCTAGTTTATAGATAATGAAACTAAAGTTTAGAAAACTTAAAGTAACTTATCCATCAATATAAACTACTAAGTAGCTCAGATACTATTAGAGCCTTAGTCTAACACGTTCCACTTTCCCACGTTACAAAATTAGACTACCATGATCTATCGCAGGCACTGAGTTTCATAATACTCTTATAATTAAAACACTGTCTGGTGTTTAAATGCTTTCTGAAGTTCCTGTCAGTCCTCTCTCCTTCTACCTCCCTCAACGTAATGTCCTAATTTTCTGCCTTCAAAATTTCATGACAACACAATTCAATTATAACTTGATCCTTCTTTCTTTGTATCCATTTATTTCATTTTTACTGGATTGGTTCCAAAACCTAATTTTAAGTTCTTCGGATACCTTTCACATAGCACATAATGATGCATTATACTGTTTTAGGCATTGAGAAGAGTGAATGAGACTAATACAGTCTTATCCCTTCCCTGAAGGTTTTAACTGCACTGATTTTATGAAATCATATCTGAACACATATTGTTTTGCCTAGCCAATGCACTCTGTACTAGCCCATGATTCCAGGCGGCCTTGAAGAACAGTCTCTATTAGCACAATGCAGAACATAAACACCATATCAATATTTCGAAGTGGTTCAGCCAGTAGGAAAATGGTCTTGGAAACAGAAGGATAAATGTCATATATTACATTGAAGATTGTAAACATTAGTTCTGAAAAATACTTAAAGACTGATTAAATAGAAGTGAAACAGCAGTCAAATAAGGGATGGTGACAGTTACAGATGATGAAAATGGACAAGGAGTGATTAGGACGACACTGGATTCTACTCAGGAGGACCCTTTCATACCACAGATTGGTTTTATGCAACTTATGATACTTAGTACAGTTTGGGTCCTAATTCCTAAGAGATTACAAAAGATTAGGCCTCAAAATGAACCATCCATCTGAACTCACAGAGAGAAAAAAAAAAAAAGATACAAAACTGTACATAATGGATCAGGAGTGAGAAGCAACTAGTTCAGTCTCAGCTCTGCCTCTAACAGCTAAGGATTTTACTCAATTCTTTGACCAAGTTGAAAAGGGGCATCCATTTAATTTCTCTGTGGTTATTGTACTCTAATCTAAAACTGGCTATGAGGGTCTGTTGAGTTGCAATTCACATCTATGGAGCATTAAACAAAGAGGACACTTTTTTTTTAATGATGTGAATTTTACACACAGGTACAGGCTATGGTGAGTGAACATCTAGGTCTCTGGGATCTCTACAGGGTAGTTCTTTCTCTTGTACTGGTAATTTGAGGTTTAGTGGCATAACATAAAACTTCTCCCAACACACACTGGGAGGACTGAGTGGTTGGACACATTTCCTTAGCTCTTACTTTTTCATACCTCAGCAGTTTAAGACCTATATTAAGTGCTACTCCTATTAACACAGTGTTTGTCATTTTATCCCTTTCCTTCTTAATTTTCTCCCATTATCTCCTTACAAAATGACTCCAATCTCTACATAGGTTAAGCAGCCATCAGAAACTAAACATTTAAGGAATCCTATCCTTGTTTAAATAAATAATTCTATGATACTTATAATTGCTAATGACTAAAAAAAACTTCATAGACACAGAAAAATAATATTAAGCTGAAAAATATGTTTCACTTAATACATATATATATATAACTTTTTTCATAGTAAATAAAAAAAGTTTTTCTGTAGAATTTTAATACTACCTATAATTCTTCTTCTTAAGTTTGTTTTTTAAAGACTTTATTTACTTATTTGAGAAAGATAATAGATAGATAGATAGATATCTATATCCTAACAAGCTTCTAAAACTAATAATAGAAAGAGCTATCAAGTCTTAAGGTCAGAATCAGCTGATTTTTATAGAGTGTGGGAACATTCTAGGTTTGAGGTATCTGTGGTTATCATTTTCATTCTCCCTCAACAGCAAACTTCTCTTTTTCATCATCAGCATATAGCAGGAATATATCAGGATAGTTCAGAGCATCAGGATTCCAGTAGATGCCTGGGATCAACTGTCCTCCCTTAGCACTTGCCTGACCTTTGGCAAGTTTCCTTGAGGTCTCTGTTCCTCAGTTTCTTCATCTGTAAGTGCAATCTTGCAGGGTTTCTCCAAAGATTAAATGAGATAATGCATGTAAATGGAACACGACTGAGACAATAACAACCATTTAATGTGCTTCCTTTGAAGATTCAGAAAATTTACAATGAAAGAACAGGGAATATTATTTATACTAGTCCCCCCACTTCTATTGCCTTCTTTTATCTATCTTCTCAAACAAATCCAACAAATCCCAGTTCACATCCTACCACTTATAACAAATCTTTCACTTTTCTGAACTCTAAAATATTTGTTTGCTATCTGATCCGTTTCAGAAAGATATCACATACTAATTTACACCATGTTAAAAATGTTTCATATAAAGCATGAGAGACTATGGACTCTGAGAAACAAACTGAGGGCTTCAGAGGGGAGGGGGGTGGGGGAATGGGATAGGCTGGTGTTGGGTAGTAAGGAGGGCACGTATTGCATGGTGCACTGGGTGTTATACGCAACTAATGAATCATCGAACTTTACATCAAAAACCAGGGATGTACTGTATGGTGACTAACATAATATAATAAAAAAAAATTAAAAAAAAGTTTCATATAGGTTATCATTTATCTCCAGTACATCTTTAATATTCTTAAGAGGAAAGGCTTTATCGTATTTCGCTTTTGTGCTTTTAGACTTTCTTGAGAAAAATTAATTCTCTGCCAGAACTCTGTCCACACCGCAGAGGACAGGTATGACTGAACTGGTAGAACAGAGTGGGATTTCATACATGTCTTTCACAACCAAAGTGAAGAGCAAGTGTGTAGTCTCAGACATCTCAACAGTAGAAGTCACTCATGTCAAAGTCAACCACAAGCCATCAATCATCAACTTGAGCTGTTTTATAGCACTAGAGTCCCTGATTCATTCATCAGGAAAAGATGGAAAGACAATAAAACTTGGATGCCAATGAGTTTTAACTGAATCTTTGTTTTCGGAAGAGTAGGGGACAATGGAATTTAATTGGCTTCAATGTCCTCTGAAGCCATACGTATAGAAAACAGACAAGTTCTGTATGAGATAAGAAAATAAGCATTATGCTTTACACTTTAACATGATTTGTAAATACTGTCAGTGGGCAAATTATAGAAATCTTTAGAATTACAAGGTAGTATTGGGGTACCTGGGTGGCTCAATCAGTTAAGCATCTGACTTTGGCTTGGGTCATGATCTCAGGGTCCTGGGATCGAGCCCCACATCAGGCTCCCCTCTCATTGGAGAGTCTGCATGTCCCTATCCCTTTGCCTTTCCCTCTGCTTGTGAGCTCTCTCTTTCTCTCTCTCAAATAAGTAAATAAAATCTTTTAAAAAAACAAATTTTAAAAAAAGAATTATAAGGTACTATTAAGATTCTACATAAAAGCTTTTTTTATTTACTATGAAAAAATAAGGAATTTGACAAATTAAAGAAACATTTTCTATTTTGTATGTATATGACACATTACACTTTGATTTATACTTTAATTCTATTTTTTTGCATATTTAAAAATTTCAAGCTGGTCCCATTCATAGCCACAAATGTAAAAATTTCATAAACATACTAACAACTTGATTTCAGCAATGTTCGAAAAGGATTATACGTAATGCCCAAGCTGGGTTTATTCTAGGAATGAAAATTAGTTACCATTAACCAGTTAGTATAATTAATTATACTGACAGATTAGAAGAAATCACACGATCACAATACATTAAGAAAATCCATTTAAAGTTGCAGGTTACAAAATCAATGCACAGAAATCTGTTGCATTTCTACACACCAGTAACAGATCAGCAAAAAGAGAAACTAAGAAAACAGTCTCATTTACAATTGTACCAAAAATAATAAGATACCTAAGAATAAACCTAACCCAAAGAGGTGAAAGACCTATATTCAGAAAACTATAAAACACTGATGAAAGAAACTGAAGATCACACAAAGAAATGGAGACATTCTATGCTCATGGATTGGAAGAACAAATATTGTTAAAATAACTATAGTACTCAAGGCAATGTACACATTTAATGCAATCCCTATTAAAATACCAACAGTAGTTTTCACAGAACTAGAACAAACAATCCTAAAATTTGTACGGAACCACAAAAGACCTCAAATAGCCAAAGCAACCTTGAAAAAGAGAAGCAGGGTCACCTGGGTGGCTCAGTTAAGCATCTTAAGGTTAAGCATCTGCCTTCAGTTCAGGTCATGATCTTGGAGTCCTGGGACAGAACCCCCACATAAGGCTCCCTGCTCAGCAAAAAAATAAATAAATAAAATCTTAAAAAAAAGAAAAGAAAAGAAAAGAAAAAGAAAAAGAAAAGAAAAGAAAAGAAAAGAAAAGAAAAGAAAAGAAAAGAAAAGAAAAGAACAGCTGGAGGCATCACAATTCTGGACTTCAAGTTATATTACAAAGCTGTAATAATCAAAACAGTATGGCACTGGCACAAAAACAGACACACAGATCAGTAGAACAGAATAGAAAACCCAGAAATGAACCCACAACTATGTGGTCAATTAATATCGGATAAAGCAGGAAAGAATACCCAAAGGGGAAAAGACTATCTCTTTGACAAATGGTACTGGGAAAACTGGACAGCAACATGCAACAGAATGGAACTAGACTGCTTTCTTACACCATACACAAAAATAAACTCAAAATGGATTACAGGCCTAAATTTGAGACCTGAAACCATAAGAACCCAGCAGAGAGTACAGGCAGTAACTTCTCTGACACTGATTGTAGAAATTTCTATCTAGATATGTCTGTCCCCTCAGGCAAGGGAAACAAAAGCAAAAATAAACTACTGGGACTACATCAAAATAAAAAATTTCTGCACATTAAGGGAAACAATCAACAAAATTAAAAGGCAACCTACAGAATGGGAGAAGATATTTGCAAATGACATATACAATAAAAGGTTAGTATCCAAAATATATAAAGAACTTATACAATTCAACACTCAAAAAACAAATAATTGAATTTTAAAAATGGGCAGAAGATATAAACAGACATTTCTCCAAATGGCCAACAGACACATGAAAAGATGATTATCACTTATCATCACGGAAATGCAAATCAAAAGTATAATGCAATATCACCCCACACCTGTCAGAATGGCAAAAAACAACAACAGAAACAACAGGTGTTGGTGAGGATGTGGAGAAAAAGGAACCCTCATGCACTGTTGGTGGGAATGCAAACTGGCACAGCCAGGTGCAAAACAGTGTGGAGGTTCCTCAAAAAGTTAAAAACAGAACTACTCTATGATTCAGCAATTGCACTACTGAGTATTTAAGCAAAGAATAGCAAAACACTAATTCAAAGGGATACATGTGCCTTTATGTTTATAGCTGTATTATTTACAATAGCCAAGATATGGCAGCAGCCCACGTGTTCAATGCTTGATGAACGAATAAAGAAGAGATGGTATCTATATATACACACATGTATACACACACACACACACACACACACACATAATGGAATATTGTTCAGTCATAAAAAAAGAATGAAACCTTGCCATTTACAACCACATGGATGGAGCTAGAGAGTATAATGCTTAAGAGAAATAAATCAGAGAAAGACAAATACCATAGGATTTCACTCATATGTGGTATTTAAGAAACAAAACAAACAAAGGGAAAAGAGAGAGAGAGGTAAATCAAGAAACTGACTCTTAACTATACAGAACACACCAATAGTTACCAGAGGGGAGGTGAGTGGGGGATGAGTTAACTAGGTGATGGGGATTAAGGAGTGCACTTGTGATGAGCACAGGGTGGTGTATGGAATTGCTGAATTGCTGTATCATACACCCAAAACTAATATAACACTGTATGTTAACTAACTGGAATTGAAATAAAAATTTAAAAAATAAGGGGAAAAAATCCATTCATACAGAGAATAAACTGATGGTACCAGAGGGGAGGGGGCTGAAGGGATGGGCAAAATAGATGAAGGGAATTAAGAGGCAGAAACTTCCAGTTATAAAATAAACAAGTCATGGGATGAAAAGTACAGCATGGGAAACAGTCACTAATACTAAGAATTAAAGGGAATTTTCCTTATCTGACTTAAGATTTACGGAAGTCTACAGCAAAGTTCATTGGTGAATAACTAACCTATCACTTTAAATTTGGAATCAAGATAAGAAGGATTAACTCTACTTTCATTCAACACTGGGGGACACTTTAGATAATGCAACAAGACAAAAACAATAAATGAAATGTATATGGATTGGAAAGGAAGGGCAAAATTTACCTTCTAATTCCCAGCTACTTGTATTATATGCAAAAGAACTTGAGGTAAATTTCTAAAATTAATTAAGCAGTTCTACAAAGTTCTTGGATATAAAATTGGCATACAAAATACATTCCTACTTACTAGCAACAGTACGGAAAAAAAATTTCAATAAATTATAATAACATCTATCAGTATCAATTTATATATTTTAGGAATAACTATAAACACATGTGTAATACATCACCCAAGAAAATTATGAAACTTCATTGAGAAATATTAAAGAAATTAACAGGGGTTAACTAATCAAGATATATACCATGTTCATTGTTTGAAAGTTGAAATATTGTGAAGAATTTAATGCAATGCAACCCCACCCAAAATCCCAATAAATTTGGCAGTACTTAATAAGCTACTTTTAAGATATATACAGAATTGCAAGTTTCAAAACACTTGAAAAAGAACAAATGTCAACCAGATACACAGACTTATTATAATGATCTACTAATCAACAAACTGTATTCACACACAGGCACTTGGGACTAATGGAAAGCTCAGAAACAGACCTATTTATTTACGGATGTTTGATAAGTATTTAGCACTAGAGTAATGGAGAAAAGCGGGTTATACAGAAAATGGTTTGGAGTCAAGTGGTGGAATACATTTAAGTAGAAAACAAAATAAATGAGACTTACATTTATTTTATTTTAAAATAATTTTAAATTTTTATTATAAAATTTGGGTGTCTATGTATATGGTAAATATCTATCCACTATACTTTGAGAAAATTTCACAAGACTATTATCTTTATTTCCTGGAGTAAATTCTACTATATGAAAACCAAGAACATTAGTGCATCAAAATTTAATAAGTAGCTTATTAAATACTGCCAAATTTATTGGGTTTTTGGCTGGGCTTGCACTGCATTAAATTCTTCACAATATTTCAACTTTCAAACAATGAACATGGTATATATCTTGATTAATTAACCCCTTTTAATTTCTTTAATATTTCTCAATAAAGTTTCATAATTTTCTTGGATGGTGTATTACACATGTATTTATAGTTACTCCTAAAATATCTAAATTGATACTGATAGATGTTATTATAATAGTAAATACAAACTAAAGTATGGAAGAAAATATTTTTAAAAGTATAATCAAAGAGACTAGAAAAAGCAACAGAACTCCTACAAGCATTAATAAGACGACAAGATCTTAAAAAACAGGCACTTTACAAAGAGGAAATTCAAATAGTCAGTAACCTTTAGTAATGAGGGAAATGTAAATTAAAACAAGATATCACTAAAAACTCAGAGAGAGCAAAAATTTTAAAAGTCTGACAACACTATGTATTGGTGAAGATATGGACAAGAAGTCTCATTTCCTGCTGGTGGGAGTAGAAACTGGTACAACCATATTGAAACACCATGTGGAATTACCTGGTAAACCTGGGAGTGTGAAAATTTATGAACCAGCAGTTTTACTTCTCAGTATATACTGTAGAGAAACATACACACGTACAACAGTATGTTTATACAAGACGGCTCTTGGCGGCATTGCTCTTAAGAGCCCCAATGTGGAAACACCCAAATGACCATCAGCAGTACAACAGATCAATAAATTGTGCTATAGTTATAATATAGTCAGCAATTAAAATGAATAAATTACAGCTGCACATATCAAAATAGATGGTTCTTACAAATACTGAGCATCAGATGTCCGCCACAGAATAATACATACAGTACGACAGACATTGAAAACAAGAATGTATATATGGATGATATATATTAAAATGCAAAGGAATAAGTCAGGAATACTGGTTACATCTGGGGAAACAGAGGAGTTCACAGTTTTGCAAGAAACCCTAATGCTGGCAAAACCGTATCTTCTGATTCGATGGTGTTTACATGAGGTTCACTTTGTATGCATTCATTAAATTGTACAATTATGTTTTATACTATGTGTTGTATTTAATGATAAATATAAATAATCCTAGACCTATAACATCTACATAATTGTAGCTATAGTCATTTATGTAACAATTATTTTAGCAGGATCATTTTAACAATATCAATTACATAGAAGTCCCACTATTCATAACAGAAAGAAAGATGAAAAGTTGAGTGTTATCTGCTATTTGCATCATTGAGGTCTGATGCAATATTTGTCCCAATGCAATTTGTTGAAAGCAGATAGGCCCAGTAGTTGTGCTCGGCAGGCCACTGGACATTCTGATACACAATAATTAAAAAATAAAGAACTGACAAATATCAGGAGCAAACAACATGGTGTTTATCTTTAAATTTCTCTCAATCAACTATAATTTAGAATAAAAAATAAACAACTTCCCCATGTTATATATCAATTGCATTTGGTTAACAGTATTCCTCAGATGCTAATTTCTACTACAAGACTGCTCAATTTATTCCAATAATGTATCCCAATCATGAGTTTACAAAAACAGCCTTTTAGGTGAAATTTCCCTTAATGACTCATAAACCACAAAAGTGTATGTAAAAATTGAAACGTTATTACCCTGATCAGGATTATAAACGCATAAATCCAGTCATAGATTTTTCTTAAAGAAAAAAAAAGTAAACAGTTTACATAAGCTAGAAAGAAAACTAATCATAAGAAAATGAAAAAAAAATGAATAAAAATTTGTTTATCACATAAAGTATGTTGGAGGGATAGGGAAGATTGCCGAATTTTATTTTGAGTGGTTAAGGACTGACATTAATCACTTTAAGTCCAATTACCTGTGGTCCTCTGTAGTTCAATTAAATGTTTCTAGAAAATAAAAGTGAAGCCTCCACAATCCAAGAAACAGACTATTAAGTACAGAGAACAAAGTGATGGTTACCAGAGGAGGGGTGGGGGATGGCTGAAATAGGTGATGGGGACTCAGGAGGGCACTTGTCCTGATGAGCACCAGGTGATGAAGTGTGGAATAACTATATTGCACACCTGAAACTAATATTACACTGTATGTTAACTAACTGGAATTTAAATAAACATTAAAAAAAAAAGGGAAGTCTCCCATCTGGATCTTTCAACTGTCTTTTCTCCTCTAAAATACTTTTTAAAAATGGAAACAATGACTACAGAACCCATCAGGTTGTCCTTGATTTTTCACATTTTCCCCCTCAAAAATGCATTATCTTCCTCCCAGACATCATTCCCCGATTCCAAAACCTGGTGTCGTGGATTCTTAAGCATACACTTGACACTAAACAGGTTGACTGTTCTGGGAAAGATCTCGCATACCTCATTATGTTTTTTTTTCCCATCTGGTGCAATGGTGCCATCTACAGACATGACTGCACATTCCCACAAGCGTCTCATAGGATGCAAAATAGATGAAATGTTTCAAAAGATGTACGCTTGACCCTTGAACAACATGGGTTTGAGCTGAGCAGGTTCACTTATACACAGATTTCGTGTTTGATAAATGCAATACAAAACTGTAAATGTATTTTCTCTTCCGTATGATTGTCTTAATAACATTGTCTTTACTATATTGCAAGAATATTGTAAATAATACATATAACACAAAATATGTGTTAATCGACTGCTATCAATAAGGTAGTCAACAGTAAGATATTGATCGGTAAGTTTTCGGGGAGTCAAAGTTATACATTGATTTTCAACTGTATGTGTGTGTGGGGGGGTCAGTATTTCTAACCCCGATTGTTGCTCAAGGGTCAACTGTTGTTTTACCCTGATTCTTTTACATTTTGTATTATTTGTTCCTTTTGGACTATAATATATGATAAAAACAATTCATTTCAGTTAGATACTGTGAAAATGCTATGTAAAATCCACGCATTCATAATCCAAAGGTGTTCAATCCCTATGCCTAAAGATAGAAAAATAGATCTACAGATGGCATTATATTTGGGTATTTTGAAGTATATTATAAAATAAAATGGAATAGGTATATGATATGGGCCTTCCCACAAAGCGCTTGAGAACAAGTTAAAATTCAAAACTAGACAGGTAAAATAATCCCAATGGAATTAATTCCTAAATTGGGTGAGTAGGCTTTCAAAACAAGAAAAAATACACACAGATCAGACAGGAAAAGAGAGTTCTCAGTACGTGTACTTGACATCTTTCTCTCCTCACCTCCTTGCCTTTGAGGCAATTTTTAACTGAGCCACACCCAGGTTCATTTAGGGAGGCCACACAGCTCCAAAGCGGTAGAGTAAGGATTCAGAGCCATGCTGGCTAACCTCCGGCTGAACCATCTTTCCATTCTACCACACCCAAAAGCCCCAGGAGAAATCCTCCACAGCTTTAAAAAGGGGGAGAGGATTTGGCTCTCGCTTCTCCAGGGTAACTTACACAGTGTCTTCTGGGTGGCTGTAAAATACACATTATTACACAGCAACTGCTGAGCTCTGTTGCACCGGATGTTTTTCTTGCAAAGACATACTATAAATAAAAATTGTAATAAAATATGATCCAGGAAACAGCTGGTTCCTGGGATGAAGGCATATAAATGAGTAAGCAGTTAATTATCTTCCCCTTGATTCCAGGGCTGGGTGAGTTCACCCTTTCTTAAACTAGACTCAATGGGAACCACCAGCGAGTAACTCCATCGAGGGCATCTCTTCCCTCCCGAAACTAAATCCATCTTAACCTTCATAGTCTCTAACCTATGCTGTTTGTCTAGGCATAGCTTCCCTATCAAGGGAAGAAAGAAGAATCTCCTTGGGGGGGGGCATCTCGTACAATTCTTCTATAGACATTCATTTATGCATTTGCTGCATATGCATGCATTCATTCAACAAATACTTTCCAAAGCCTGATTTGTGTGTCATAAGCAGAGGACACACAAATTTGCACAAGACTAGCACAGTCCTTGCCCATGAAGCGCTTACAGTAGAAGAAGGGGGCATATGGGAGGCGGTCTAGTCAAACACAAATAAATTACACCCAGTAAACCATAATTAAATATTTATTAAATGATGCCCTTTCTGGCTGACTTAGCCCTTATTGATCCCTCCGAGGACCAGAGCACTTAGATTCTGTAGCATTATTTAGCTAGGTAAGCTTCTGGAAGAATGGGGCAATGAGGGATAGTCCTCCAACCGACAGCATTCAGTCAACAAGTAAAGGGATGGTAGAACATCAGAAATCAAAGACCCTGCATTCCAACAAGAAGCCGAGAATGAATTTCAACATTATATTTGTAAAAATACAGAATATTATGCAGCAGGTTCCTTTGCCTCGCATACCCTGTTAAAAGTGAATTTATGAAGCCTATAAATGGGAGACAGATAGATATGGATGTGGATCTATACAGAGAGAGAGACATAAAGAGAAATAAATATAGATGTTCATGTGACAGAATTTTGAGAGTACTTTTAAGTATTCCTGAAAGTTACATTAAATCCTCCTACCTTCCCAACTACCCCTCACTTGAAAAATGTGTGAGGACACTTCTGATATTGACCCTGCTGGCTTCCAGACTGCCCGGGACTAACTCTGTTTTTGCACCAACCACCTCATAAGGAATAGGATTCTGTTCTGCAAATGCTCTTTGCTTTAGTGAGAGCTGGAGAGGTTCTTGCCGTCATGAGTCTGGGACTTGGCAAGCCAACGCATGGGCGCACCACAGCAGCCCACATCTTGGCAGTCAGTCAAAAGCTAATGAAAATTTCAAAGGTACAAAGCTCTTCTCAGAGCTCCAGAGAAGCAAGAGAGCTTTCAGCAAGATCATAACAGGTGCATCAAAGAAATCCAAAAGAAAAAAAAAAGTCTTCTTGGATTCAGCAAAAAAATAAAAATTATAAAGATAAAGATGCACATATAAACCCTGTGTTTTGTGTCAAAAAGCTCCTTTCACTATTTAGTGCAAGAAGATCAAAATAGACCTGCACAAACTATAAAGGGTCATCAAAATCTCAGGATTTTTTCACGTTTTTTTTAAAGATCTTATTTATTTGAGAGACAGCATGAGACAGAGTGTGTGTCAGAGAGAGAGAACACAAGCAGCTGGGGGGGGGGGGAGGTGGGCAGCAGCAGAGAGAGAAGCAGGCTCCCTGCTAGGCAGAGAGCCCGATGCAGGACTCTATCCCAGGACCCTGGGACCATGACCCCAGCCGAAGGCAGATGCTTAACTGACTGAGCCAGCCAGGCGCCCAGGTTTAAAGAATAAACATACATATCTACAGATAGAAATGCCCCACTTAGAAATTTCTGCTTCAAATTACACAGCCATGGAGCAGCTAGTCATACTTTGGTCTTCAACTGCACAAAATATATTTTGTAACAAGCAAAACATATGTGGGAGACAAAGAGTATATATAGGTTTCTTTTGAGCTCCGTATTTCGTGACAGCAATTCAAAGAGGTCAAGGTATTTTTACCAATATACACTTGGAAACTGGGACAGAAGGAATCAAAGCAAGAGCCTTCTTCCTTCTCAACCCCGGCCTTCACGTCTGCCATGGAGTTATATGTTACATTATGCCAACAAGTAAGAGGTAATGCAGGAGGGACAGAAACTGAGAAAGTTACCGTCTCCATCTGCTGGGGAACAGGGCAGCAGTGCTGAAGGGGGCAATAAGTAAGTATGAAGAGAAACAAACAACACAACAAGTCTGAGAATGATGGGCAATGCACCAAACAAAAATGGAAGGAATTCTGGAATTAGAAGAGGAAAAATGGGACCTTAATATTGATTCTACTACTAGATTTAAATATGGGCAAATTTTTATAGTTTTCTGGGACTTTGTTTCTCCATTTGGAGAACATGAGAAATAATACATGTTTGAACCTTCTCACAAGTTTGCTATAGAGTACAAATTAGTTAGTGTTAAAGTGCTTCAAAAAAAATTTCTCATCAACTATATTTTGGGTTCTCCAATTTTTTTTTTTAATCCTAGCAGTGTTCCTTTATCCTCTAGTTCCAAAACAACAGGAATGCATACGTTAAAAAAAAAAAAAAAGTCATCTGAATATAGAGGGGCAGGATTTCACAGTTCTAGGAAACAGGACAGGAAGATTTAATAGAAACTAAAAAGACATTTTTGTATTTATAACCTGGACTTGTGCAAGCATTACTCTCAGTCTGTGCTAGTTAACTGTACCTCATGTAATGCATTTATAAATATTTTCTTTATTGCAAGTACAGATCTTTCCAGTTCAGCCCATAAAGCAAGCTCTCAGATGCTGCACCCCCGCTTTGCTCACAATTGTCTGATGGGTTTCATTTCGCCCGCCTCCGCAAACTGTCCTGGAGCATCGACTGAGACTCATTGGCACTGCAGCGCCACGGTGTGGTTACACCGAGAAAATGTTCTGAGAGCAACAGTATCGCAAGGTGTACTTAGACATTTGCGTGATGCTGTCAGATCATTGAGGAAAGAAGCTTGTCATCCATGTATGACTTTCATATACAGATTCATATGCAGAGACCAAAATTTTGGGGCTTCTTATCTGGACTATAATTATATAACACAATCCATACTGTAGTGGACACGAATAATGATTTCGTTTTGCCTAAGGCAGCATTTTATTCAAGGCAATTTGTACCAGAGAAATAAATGACCTCCAATCAGATTTTTAAAAGAAGTAATCTCTCAAAAATACTGTAAATATAAAATTGCTTTATGTTTATGGCACTGGTTAACAATAGTTGTAAAATTAAAATAGCAAGTGAACAATTACTGTAACTACACTATTGGAGAGTTTATAGAAATAACACTGGCTTTGTAGTCAGACTTGGATTTAATTCCATGTGATCAGTGTCGGTTCGAAAGTGCAAACAGGGATCTGAGTTCTCAATAGATGGCATATATCAGAATCTAGAATAATGACAGATAGGAAGGCACAAAATCAGAGCCAGCGGAGCTATAATCAATAACCAGAGAATCTGGCCCACTCTCTTTCCTATTGCATTTGGGTCCTCCTAGGCTATTTTGTCATGTTTGAAGTCATGAAAAAGCAGAATCATCTCTATAGCAAAAGATATGTCTATGCCTTTGGGATGAAGGAACATAGGGGGAGGTTTTACGTTTATAATAAGATGTACTGAAATCATCCACAATTCATTTTCCCCCAGAAAGAACTATGTTAAGTAGGCTAAGAAGAACAGATTATGTGGTTCAGGGGCGCCTGGGTGGCACAGCGGTTAAAGCGTCTGCCTTCGGCTCAGGGCGTGATCCCGGCGTTCCGGGTTCGAGCCCCACGTCAGGCTCCTCCTCTATGAGCCTGCTTCTTCCTCTCCCACTCCCCCTACTTGTGTTCCCTCTCTCGCTGGCTGTCTCTATCTCTGTCGAATAAATAAATAAAAAATCTTAAAAAAAAAAAAAAAGATTATGTGGTTCATCACTGCTTATGTAATCTTAAATTCAGATTTTCTAAACTTTATTCCATACTACACTAATCCCACGAGATACCTATACAAAAAGTGTTTTGTTGCCAAATGCTTTCAGGAAACAGCAAACTATAGAATTACCTCCAAAGAATTTACTTACATTGGCCTATTAATGGCTTTTTAAAATCTTACAGTAAAAAAATGTGCTTAATATTTTTTAAAAAATTTCACCTCCAAAATTAATTGAAATTTTAATTTTCCTTGTTGCTCCTCTATCTCCCAAATCAAATGGTGGAAAATATTTCTTTGTATGATTGATCTTCCACTTGATTGGTTTTCTTTCCATTTATGCCTATGTTGTTCAGCCGATTAATTCATTTGACATGTGTGCATTTATAATTTTTCACTAAAATGAGTAATCCCTCAAACATACTACTATTACCGCCAGTAATTAAATCTGCCAAATTTACTCTAAAACAAGTACAGGAAGTAAAATGGCTGGTTCTGAGACCACTTAGGAATCAAAGGTAAAAATGAGTAACAGAAAAAAAAAATGTTGGTTCTCCTCAAATTATTTTCGAAAGGATAATGTTGCCTAATTAACTAATTTTGATTGAGAATATTTATAACCTTTTACCTAGAAAAGAAAACCTTCCGTTGCAAGATGCCTTCTCTATGTACACGTGTGTGTGAGTGTGCGTGTGTGTGCCAATTTCCTTTACTTACAAGCTTAATTAACTTACTGATTTGTAATGTAATCTCTTTTCACATGGAATAAAATTTATGTGATAATTTATGATATCTGAAAAGATTTAGAATTATCATAACCCTGTTTAGATAACTTTTACTTGTATCTATATTATATCAAAAAAAGTAAAATCTATTGCTTCTCAAAAGTTAGTGGCCAAAAAAACAAATAAACAAAGTTAGTGGCCAACTTTCAGGTGCTTTTTGAAAATGAAAATAATTGGGTTAATTTTCAATGACTACAATTAATTAGGACTAGAGTAGGACCTAGAAGTCTGCATTCTTAATAAAGTCTGGGTGAATCTGATACTAGTTGGTTTGAGAAGCAGGCTTGGAGAAGCATTGATCTATTACAAAAAGTACTCTTCTCTTACAACACCCAAAAAAGGAACATGTGTGGAATTCATTGGAACCCTATTATAAATAAATCCACATAAATGGTACGAATAAACATTCTGATATAATATAAAATTCTGATAATTTGGGGTACTGCTGGTAATATTTTTAAGTAAGTCAGTTTATTTGTTTGGTTTCTTTCTCTATTCTTTTTTAACTAAATAGTGTGCCGTATATGTCAGTTTTTTTTTAAATGTATTTCCATTTCCCACTTCCCCTAATTAATATACTTAAAGCTTCTAGCTCATTTTTAGTTAAATTTTCTATTGAATTCCTTGTGCCAAAATAGAAAGTAAGAATGAAAAAAAAATGCAGCAGTACTTTGGGTCTACTTTTACAATTTACTACTCAGTCTTGGAGAACTTGTCTAAACTTTATTTTCTGTTCTGTAAAAGGAAGACAATATATCCCAGGGTTATTGTAAGGATCCAACAAGATAATTCATGTGAAAGGTCTTTAAAGAAGTGTAGTAAGAATATGAGGCATTGTTCCCTGTCATACACTCATTTGAATCATGCTATGGAAGAATGGATATTTGGTTGTTTTAAAAGAAAATTTAAAATAAAGATAAAATGACATTAAACAAAGTAAAAAAAATAAAATTAAATAAAAATTAAGAACAAAACCCTATTTCTGCTACTGTATATAGAAAAAAAAATTACTTCACTAGGGAGAAAATTCATTGCATTTGCTCCACATTTGATTCAACAAAACATGCAGCTTAAATTTTATTTAATGCCTCCCCATATATGAGTAAGAAGGAGAAACTTAGTCCACTACTGAAAAACAAAGCTTTAACAATTTTTTTTCTACAGTTGCAAAGCTGAACAAACGACGGCACTTGATACAGAGAGACATTCCTGGGAACCCTCTGCCACCTAGTGTACGAAAGTCATTCTAGGGATGCTTGCATGCTTACATTTAGTTGTCAGAGAATTAACTGTGCGAATGTCCAGGGCAGACTTGAAGTTTTAATTGCAGTGGGAATAAAACACACTGCATTTTTTAGAGAACATCTGGCCTGAGAATCAATATAGCATTTCATTTTCATTTTAGCAGCACTTTAAATTAAAGTCCCATTTATAAATGTTTTAATATGGCAATAAGGGACTCCTGGGTATGTTTTAGTCTTTCATTAATATACACCTCTTGTGTGTTGCAAGATACATGCATACTGAGTAAGGCCCTTCAACCATTCAAAGTGCTAATTAATGATACAATAAAGCAAAGCCTAGGGTATCTTAATGGCAGCAAAATACAACTATTTAATTGGGAAAATAAAATATTAAATTTTCCCTTCCAATAGCTCTTAAACATATGCATGAAACAAGTATCAAGGGATTAAAAAAATTGCAAAGATTCTTTAACCATATTTTTACATGCACGGTATCCCCCCACCTCCCATTTTAAGCTTTAGATTTGGCTTCAGCTCAGTTTTGCATGGAGGGTAGAACTCAGAGGTTGGCAGTGAAGGAGTATATAAAGCTGAATTATTAAAATATTTTTAAAGTGAAATGTCAAGCATATCGTGCCTTCTCTCTTAGCCCTATCATTTTTTTTTTAGCCACTTCGTTCTCTACCAGTTTTCTAAATGGTGGGGTAGGGAGGGGTGAGAGGGTGGGAGAGGGGAGGGAGCGAGAGAGGGAAGGAAGGAGGGAGGAATGGGCAAAGGCTATGCCCTGCCACGTGGTTTAGAGAAGCCATGCTTCCCCTCAGCTCTGCAACAGTCCGCAGTGAAACAGAGCTCAGCACGTTGCCTTCACTCTCTGCTCACTCCACTACCTGACGTCTCTGAGTGGAATCCTATGGCCTGCATGTCAACCCGGCCAGCCAGGTCTGCTACTGACATTTCATCTCCCTTCCTTCGGCTGCCTCCGCTTGAGTGAAGGTTCACGTGCACACGTCTCCAGCAAAATTTCAGTCTAACAGGCAGGTCTTTCTTGCACTTTTGCTCTGCTAAAGCTGCCTGTCTGAGGAATTCACGATGGCATAATGACTTGCTATCCTAATGTGCTGTGCAATTATTGAACTGTTCTCCTGAGATAATTTTAGCACCCCAAATGCCATTAAAATTAGCAGGAATTATCAGGCAAAGTGCAAATAAGAAGAGGAATTTATCTCTTTTTTTCAATCCACCAAGCTGCCTTTTTGATGGCTAACAGCAACTGGTAGCGAAGAGCATGTATTAGTTAAATAAAACATTAGCCTTAAGCCAGAGATGTCTAGAGATTCTTCTAAATTACTTGGCATGGTTGCTGGTTGGTGGGCGCTGAGATGAAAATCAAAGTCATAAGTGTAAAGGGTGGGCTGGTACACTGGCGTGGCCATGGGGATTACAGGAGAGAAAAAGCATGACTGAGTACAAACAATACCAACAACAGTACAGCTTCATCCTTCTAATGAAAACAAGTCCACAAACATACTATTTGGAGATTAACTGGTCCGTAACACAATGACATTTTCAATGCTGAAATCCATGGTAAGAAGTAACATTTATATCACAAACCACTATATACATATATATATGACCAGCAAAAGGCAAATATGTGTGTGTGTGCACATGGGTGTGTAAAACCAAATGAAAAGTTTCACAAAAATAATATTTAGATTTACTAGGAGTGGCATATTCTGCTTTATTCTCTTCTCTCTTTTTTTCTTAATTGAAAAAAAATAAAAATAAATTTTACATTGATTTTAAACACCCCCCATGGGCCAGATTCCAAAAATATTTTAAACACTATCCTTATTTATTAAATGTTATGACAATGATAAATCATTGAACCTAATGTCTTAACACTTGAATTATTAAACTGATGATGTATCAACAATAATTCTTATAAACAAAGGTTTAAAGAACTGATCATTTATTTCTGGTTTCAGTGACAGTTGTCAAACATGGAACAACCCACTGTTAAATATTTTGAGTCTCTGAATACTTTTAACAGATAATTTTAACTATTTTTAAACCATCAGCTTTGGGAGAAGAAAGCAAAGGACACGATCATATATATTTATATCTTGCTACATTTCAGTTCATTTGCTCTTACTTTTTGCACTAATTGGTTCATTTAATCTCCACAACAACCTGGTCAGGGAAAGGCATTATGGCCTCTTTGTTTAAATGCAGAGACAGTGACTCAACAACATTCACCTAATCAGCCCAAATCATCCCTTTATCAAGTGGAAGACAGAATAGGAATCCAGGTTGTCTGATTCTAAGTCCCAGGCTCTTTTCTTAAAATCAGACATGTAAATACACAAATAAATAGGTCTACGTTTGGATGTTTAGATTTTTAGTTCACAAAGTGATCTGCTTCGTCAATGTCCGCAGAGTCCAGCAGAAAATCCAAGGAGGAAAACGTTTTGTTGAGGAATGTGGTATGCTGACGTGCCCAACCACAGAGAACCACGGCCTCCCTGTGGCACAGGGGTCTGCAGGGACCTTCAAGGTGGGCACTGGAGTGAGGGAAGCTGCTTGGCTTCGAATCCCTATACGACAAGCAACTAGGTACGCGGCTTTGTATAGGTCAGTTCTGCAGGGTGCAAATGGTGATTGTACTAATGATCCGTGCAACAGAATGTTACACAGTGCCCAGTGCATTGCAAGCATTCAGTAACTGTTATTAGAAATAGTTTCCTTTGCTGATGTGTAGTTGTGTGGCATTACAAAATTATGACGTGAAAACATGTAACAACTGAGTCCCTTTACCTCTGATTCTCTTGTCTGTGAACCATCAATCTGATTCTATGTCATTGGCTACATGGTACAACCCATGCTTTCAGAGATGTATTTTCTTGAGACTGCCAGAGAATTTTCTCAGAGGGGAAAAACACATATAAGGAACAGAAGAAAGAATTGTGTCAGGGAAAATTGTGAAAGCTGTGTAAAATTTAATCTAATTCAAGCCAACTAACAATTCTAAGCCCATAATATGTGTGCACAATATCAAATGGCCGAGGTTTCAAAAGCCAAATCAAAGAAGCAATCCAAATACTCTTATTTCTGAGGAAACAAAACACAACACAAAACAAAACAAAAACAGGCCTGGATGTCATAGGCACTTCCTCCCACTCAACATCTGGTTTGGATTTAGATAAAACCATCAAGAATTGCTTTCTTACTATTAATGGTCCCGGCATTCATATTCGATGATGAGGCTATATCAAAATCTTCCCATATTATTTCAACTTAAGGGAATTTCAAAGATAAGAGGAAAATGGCACTGAGGTTGGCCTCTAAACTAAAACCTAACAGGTACATAGATTGTCCCAGACTTGAATAATAAATATATAACAATATAAAAAGCTAATGTGATTTTTTTTAATTAAAAGGAAAAAAAATGTAACGTTATAGTTAAGAGCTGAAGATCTCTCAGTCCACTTTATCTTGTAAAGACACTGTGGAAACAGATGAGGTAATAAATTTGAAATGTATAAATTACATATATTACACATAAAGATAAAAAGATTGAATAAGAGTATAGCTTTAGACTTAGATATCTAAAACTCTGCTCAACTGCATCCAGACCAGTAGGAACAAACTAGATTATATTTCAAATAGGTAGGGGAAAGAAATTTCATAATCTACTTTTAAAATTCACGCTAGGGGGCGCCTGGGTGGCTCAGTTGGTTAAGCACCTGCCTTCAGCTCAAGTCATGATCCCAGAGTCCTGGGATTGAGCCCCATGTCTGGCTTCCTGCTCAGCAGAAGGCCTGCTTCTCCCTCTGCCTGCTGCTCCCCCTGCTTGTCTGTCTGTCTGTTTCTCTCTGTCAAATAAATGAATAAAATTGTTTTAAAAAATTAAAAAAATAAAAATCCATCCTATCTCTAAAAATTCTCTCAGCAGAATGCTTGCCACTTGACTTCTGTTCTTATCCCTAAGTCGAGACATAGTGGTTTAATTTTTATCTCTATTAACAAAAGAGATGGAGTATAACCTGAATTCTGCACAAAAATAGCCACATTCACCATTAAGTGATAGGAAATAAAATCAAGAAAGACATTGTAAGAGGAAATCTGATTTCTATGAGCTAATGAAGAAGGTTGAAAGGGGATGATCTAGAAGGTTCCTCCAAATTCCTTGCTCAATGCCTCACTAGTGTATCATGAATTTGAGTGACATATGTTTACTGTTTTAAACTGCTGACCCTTAAGATTTCAGTGCTTGTTTCCTTACATGGAGAGAATACACAATGGCTAAGCAGGGTAGCTGAGACACTTCAGCAGCTACTTAAATGGGCTTATCTATCATGCTCTTTTAGGTTCATATATTAACAAATGTTATATCTTTATTTTTCTGCAAATAATATCCAGGTGTGTCTGTTTGAATGATTTTCTCATTGAACCATTCTGCTTTGTTTTTGGTGATTTTTTTAAAAATATAAATTCATGATTTTTTAAATCATTATAAAAATTATCAGGTTACTAGTATTGTATCTAAGGCATTTATAAATTATAAATGAGAGTGCCAACTTCTTTCCATTTCAAAGACATGTGACTTTGTTATATAACGGATAAAGTTTAGAAAAGTGTAAAAGGGGACCTTAACTACTAAGATGTTGAAGAAATAAAAAGCTAGTGTTTCTGCTTTCAGTGTATCATTAATAGAGAATATATGAGTGAGGGAGTTGTATTCCCAATATTAGCATTTTCTTCTATTTCTTTTCTTTGAAGTCTTAAAAATAAACCCTTAAATATCAATAAAAGATATCAAGCCTTTTGGTAGCAACGTGTTCATTTTTTAACTTGTTATTCAATAAAATAACTACCTGAAATATAAAATAATTAAATTTGTTCTTAAATGATAATTTTGTTGCCATTCTTGCAAAGAAACTATTATCTGCAGGAAATCTATTCAACAAATACTATAATATTGCGGGACCTACAATATTCAAATAACTACTGTAACTCCTATGTTGTATGTATACTGAATATAGAATGTATCATAATCAGGATCTGTGATATGCCCAGGCCTCAATTATTACAGATTCTGCCATAATACATTTTATAAGCTGGCAGGGGAAAAAATGTACCCTCAAACACTGAATGCATCAAGAGGTAAATAAATTTGGAAAATTTTCAAAGAAATACGTGGGTAAATGAAATGTTACCATATGAGAATGACATCTTTCTATTCCTGGGGAGATTTGTTCATTTTACCCTTCAGATCATCCTCCACTTTTGAAATCACTCCTTGCACAAATATCCTCTCCTTGTTATTTAGAAAAGCAAGATCATCGCCCTATTACAGACCTTCCTATGTGCTCTCCACCCCATAACAGGTGCTCGTACTGCTCCCCGACGCCTAATGTAAATATTTGCAGAAGCTCTAGCTACGTGTCAACCAAGCTGTCAATCCAGGGACTCTCGTGGGTGCTCTTTTGATGTGAGCAGAACCAAATAACAGGAGCACGGGGCCAGCTGAGGTCTCACAAGCGGCTGGGCTGTCAGCACGCCACCTGCTTTCCTCGGGGGGCGGTTTCCTTGTGTTTTGTGCGGCTCACCTGGCAGAAAACAGACTCTGTTATCATCAGCGGCTGAGGACGCACATTCCCACCGCCGACTCTGATTGTAGGGGCTGGTGAAGAGCTCTTAATTTTGCCTTTCAAGAATTTTTCTTTTTCTTTTCTTTCTTTCTTTCTTTTTTTTTTTTTTTGGAATTTGTTTTCTAACGTGTAAGTTGGATGCTAAATCTCCTTCTTCGAAACATCTTGACTGAGTCGTTATCTGCCTCCGTTGGGAATTCCTAAACAGCAAGGTTTTGTTGACACAACCCGAGACGACGCACATGAAGAAAAATAAAAACCGAGACGGCTGCTTTTATTTGTTTCCTAATAAAGAGTATGGAGGAGAGAACATGTTCTCAATATTAATGCTCTCCTAGTTTTCTTCTTCTTTCAAATGATAAAAACAAATTATTCAATATCAATAAAAATGCTACCTTTTTACAGTATTTACAGAGAGCAAAGTACTTTTACAGTATCCTAAACTCCATGCTATGGATGTAGCTGAAATATTCTTCAGCTCTTTACTTTTTGCTTCCTCTTGTTGAATGCAGTTTTGGTAGCAGTCACTTCTGAGTAAAGTGATGGCTCCAAGCTCAGCAGACTTTGGCCCCCATACACACAGAAATATCCCAGAGGAAATTAGGAAGGGTCATTGGTCTCTGAGTCAAAAATCCCAGATTAGAGTCCTACCGCAAAAAATGCCGCCATTTTTAATAGCAATAATGACCATTTTAACTTTAACATAGTATTAGACTCAACACTAGACTCAGACAAAGTGCTTTCTAAAAGACAGAATATATGAGAAAACACCAGGAAGAGGAAAGTGATCGAGAAGTGAGGATTCAGGAGGTTAATTATACTTCTACATCAAAGCTGAATTTTGTGGGGGAAAGATGCCTATGAATTTTTCCCTAGGCAAACATCAAAACTGTCTTTTTAAAAATGAGGTAATTTACGTGAGCCTGTGCTGTGTTTTTATAATCATCTATTATATAAAGTTAAGAAATTATAGTTACAGTTAAATAATATAGCTCAACTTATTAAAGTAGAGCAATTCTATGATACATGAGATAAAACTGAAGTTTATTAAGCACAGGTAATTCCAATATTTTAAAGAGTTTATTTATCAGAGAGAGAGAGAGTGAGCGCAAGCAGAGGGAGCAGGAGGCAGAGGGAGAAGCAGGCTCCCCACTGAGCAAGGAGCCCGATGCAGGGCTCAGTTCCAGGACCCTGAGATCATGACTTGAGCCAAAGGTAGACGCTTAACTGACTGAGACACACAGGCGCCCTGGTAATTTTAATTTTAAATACTAATTTAAAAACTTGATATACCAGGGGAAAAACATTAACAGTGAAGGTTTCTTGGAAGAAAGATAAAAGGAAGAAGATAAAAATCAAGTCAAGGTGTGCCACTGAAAAAACACAGAAACAGCACAGACTAAAGAATAAAACCTAAAGTAAACCAATAAAATATTGAATAAAAAAAAAAGAAGAGATGCCCTGGTTTAACACAGTCAACTGCAGATATCTATTTCTTCTTCTGATGCCTGATTACAGTGGAAATAAAGACGTAATGGCTTAAACCCACAAATACAGAGATCAGGATTGCACCAACAGCAAAACAAAATTTCAACACATTTCTGAAAGACAGCATGTGGACACGTGGTGCCCAGGTAAGTAGGTAGAGAAAGGCTGGCCTGTGCACAGAAGGGGCTGCAGTCAAGAAGAGGGTGAACACACGGGATGGAAACAGGAGGGAAGGGGGGGTGGGGTCAGCACCTCATTTACCAGGTATACTCACAAGATGTGGCAAGTCAGAAATGAAAGGTGTGAGCATTTTGGCTAAAGTAAGATAGCCTGGAAGATCGGAACGTATCAATGCAACTAGAAGTACAATGATGGCAAGAGGAAATGAGGTTAAGTGTTCCTCACGGATGTCCATCGAAAGAGTAATCAATAAATCACGCCTGGAATAGACATAGCAGGAAGTAGCAATCAAAGTATTTATTGAGTGATAGGACGATACAACAAAGAGATCCCCAAAAGAAAGTTATAGTTTGTTGTTGGGATGAGGGTGAGGAAGTTCAGAGGAACTGCTGCCTTTCATGGGAAAAAGATACTTTTGCTTTTTAGTGTATGGCTTCCTGAGAATAATAAAATAATGCACATTTTTAAAAAGAAATAAAATCTGTTCCATTGAGTCTCAAGGTGTATCAACTGTTACTGCCTGAGCCAAACTGCTAATGAGTAAGTGTTCAGTGTTGTAGGAGAGTAAAAAGAAAAAAAAAAAAGAAAAAAAAATACATATGGTGGCAGAACCATCATAAAATCATTCTTACTCAAACTTAATCCAAGCAGACATCTGTGGCTCATGCATAAAGACAGTGATTTTCAATCCGGCCAAATTTCTTCAGAAAACTAAACCAACTTTCCTTTGTCCTTCTTCCCTCGTTCATGTTTATGTGTATTCTGTGATTCGTTCACTCTGTATTCCGTAGCTGCCCTCCAGACTGGATTCTAGGACACAAAGATGTACGTAATGCAATCTACCGCCCACAGTTATCTCCCTGGATGATGGTGAAATCATGCCTCCAAACTAATAATTATAATAAACATGTTAGGCAGTAAAACAGCATTATGTTCATGTACTGAGATATCGGATTAGAACAAATTACAGAAGTGACCAGCTTCTCTGAGCAGACTCAGAAATTAACCCCCTCAAAGGGAGGAATGCTTCCAGGAAAAGATAACGAGAAATTTTAATGACTTGGAAGTGGAGACTGTCCTTTGCTCTCGTGTTCCTCTTGTGGTATCAGAACAGTAGGCCTAGGAAGCATGTGTTACTGTACTAGACGTGTGACTATACTAGATGTCACTGAGCTGGGTTATCAGGAGATGGCCAGGTTGCTGCTATCCAGCAAAGAGAAGACTCTTTCTGTAACCAGGAGTTTCACTGGGGCACCGCTTACTACTGCTTTGTTTGGTAGTAATATTGAACGGCAGACTATAGGAATACCATAAAAGCAGAAACACCAGGATTTAGAACCTTCCGGAACAAAGGTTGTGTCATTCAAACAAGCAACTCTTATGCTCCAAGAGCAAGAAGAACATAAAATGAATGAGGAAAGAAGGAAGTGGTAGTTACCAGCATGACCCTGTAGCCAATCACAGAAATAAGGACTGGAGCCACATGTTTGATCTGTGAATTCAGCTGCATATGCTAACCGAATATGTATTTTTCCCTTGGACAATGGCCTATTTTATATTGAGTTTATATAAATCACCAGACAGGAGAAACCACCTCCCGATCTGAGATATCCTCTGATCTGAAGATGCTGACCGATGGGGCCCTGGAGCCTCCATTTATGTCTGGAGAGAAAGAGAATGTTCAAGTGTGCGATGGAGACTTAGCTCATAAGGTTGTTGTTGTTGTAAGGGCATTGAATAGGGGTAGAACGGTAAGGGCAGAGACTTCTCTGTTTGATGTTCTACAGTCCATAATAATCCAGTCTCTTTTAAAGTCTGGTTAAAAGATCATCACCCTTTTCTAGAATTTGTCGAAGACACTTCACACAAAGTTTATGTGAGGTCTTATAAGTCCCAAAACAATGGGGACAAACCCTGGAATGAAGAATACAGAATTTCAAATAAAGTTGTCTCAAATTTTGTCATTAGTACAACCATTCATTACAGGAAATGCGTTCAGAAGAAATGAATAGCTACTTAGAATACATTAACATATATTTGTATATCAAGCATCCAAAAAACGAGCTTGCCACCACGAAGAAGCCTCAGTAATGTAGTACGTCAATAGTATATGTTAAATATTTAGAAAAAAGAGCGGTAATTACAAGTTCTGCTTGGTCATGCTGTATCAGAAGCTTCTCATTTGATTATTGAGGAAATACTAAGTGCTCTGCACATGCTAGAGAAAAAGTTGATTCCTCCTTTTAAATAAATACATAATCTGTAAAAAAAATTATCTAAAATAATATGCCACTTGCACATCACTCTTCCCCTTTTAAAGTCCTGGGTTTACATGAGAGAAATTATCACTAACACTGTATCACTAACATGAGCTAGAATGTAGCTCATGAGGGGAGGAGCTTTGTTTGTTTTGTTCAAATCTGCATCCTCAGCGACCAGCGGAGGACCTGGCACATACCACGAACATAAACCTATTTATGCAAATGGATGCCTGTAAGCAACAGTTAATAGAAAGTAAATGAATGAATAAGTTGAATATACCAGAGAAGCAACACTAACTTATATTTCAGATGCTGCTCTGAGACAAAGCTTTTCTGCCCTTCCAAAATTTTCACAATGGAAAGAAGGATGTTAAATGACTGTGTATTTTTAGTCCAAGTTATCTGGAAAAACTGTTTTCAGAAATCTTCTGCTCCATCTTGATACATTAGAGATACTTCTTAAGATCAGACAGATTGAACAGCTGCACCAATATTATATTTTATGATGTTATCACCAAAGGACATTTTAAGTTAATGCATGGTTCTATTTTGATCTTCTAGAAAACATCAAAATGCTCCTGAACACATTAATTTTTCTTAACATTTCATGAATTCTCAGTAAGTTCACTTAAAAGTAAGATTTCAACATGTACTGTATTGTAGAATAATAACTACTGAGAAGTTATCACCCACCACATAACAAAGTATTTCCTTTTATTTTCCCCAAATCTACTGATTTGAATATCTGTTATTTCTGCTGCAGTATTCTGAAATTTAATAAGCAAGACCATGCGTTCTCTACCTATACACTTCACAATATCTTGAACTTCAATAACATTTTCTCTGGAGTTTTTGCCTTCCAAGATATGACAAATTTGAAAACCCAAGAAGGCCTTCAAAAATGATTTCTTTTTAATAATAGCAAATATACAATACGTTATTTTAACAAGTAGTACCAGAGGGTAAAATAAAGTTAAAACAATTCTGGATTCCCCACCAAAGATTCTGTAGGAAGACAGTCACTAAAAATGCAGGTAAATTGGCCCAAATTAGTTACATGGGAAAAAGTACTTTTTTTTTTTTTAAGATTTATTTATTTATTTGAGGTAGAGAGAGAACGAGAGAGCAAGGGGAGGGGCAGAAAGAGCACACTCCCACTGAACATGGAGCAGGACACAGGGCTGGATCTCACAACCCTGAGATCACAACTTGGGCTCAAATTAACCCACTGAGACACCTAGATGCCCTGGGAAAAGATACTTTCTATTTCTAATTTTTTTTCTATTACAAAAGATATGCATTGCCATGGACTGAATGTTTATGTCCTCCCCAAATTCATATGTTGAAGACTCAATCTGTAAAGTATGGTATTTGGAAGTAGGGCGTTTGGGAAGGAATTCAGTTAGATCAGATCCTAAGGGTTGGGCACTAGTGATGCAATACATCCCCTTTAAAAAGAGGAAGAGACAGACTTTGCTCTCTCCCTCTTTTAGCCATGTGAGAACACAGTGAGAAGGTGGTCACCTGCAACCCAGGGACAGGGTCCTCATCAGATACTGAATCTGCTGGCACATTAATCTTGGACTTCTTAGGCTCCAGAACTTTGAGAAATAAATGTTTGTTGTTTAAGCCACTGTTAGCATTGGTCTATGGTATCCTGAAGGTTGGAATTAATGTGAAAAGATGGAGAAGGCTGAGGTTGAAGGTTTAGAAGGGACGATCAGTGCAGTTTTGAACATCTTAGGTTTCAGATGTCTGCAGGCATCAAAGTCAAGTGGGCAGGTGGATACACAAGTGTGGGATTTGTAAAAGAAGACTGGGTAACAAAAACAAGAATGTTCATCAACAGCAGACTGATGTACCTGAAGGTATAAGAATGTTAGTTGGAATATTCTCCCATTTTCTCAAATCCCTTTGCTCTATTGCTATCTGTCTTCCGTTGTGAAATACAGCATACTAGACCACAACAGCTACAGCTAAGATCTGTCTAATAATTGTTTAATGATTATGTACTCATTTCTTTTTGAGGTATAAACACACAACACATTTCAACCCAGGACTTCTAAAGAAATATAGTTTTTTTTTCAATTTTTCTAAATTTGACCCATGCTCTTTTAAGTAAAACTCTCTTATTTATCATATATGAGAATAGTTATAAAATTATTGAAAAACTTCTTAGAAAGGATTCAGTAAATCCAGATACATTAAAAACTGTCTTTAGTTTTGATCCTATGGTGCAAATTGTGCTAAACTAATTACTATGGTTGCTGAATAAATTTTAGTGTTATGCTCCCACTAATAATTTACTAGACAGATGACCAAGACACTGATTAATATTCTTGGTATGTCAGTATTCCTCACTGTTTAAATGATATTGCTGCTTAATTAATTTTGGCACAACTGTACTAATAAATAGTGACAGGCAAATCAGATAGGTAAAAATACATTTTAAAAATAACAATTAAAAGCATCTCCTGCCCATCATCTTCCTGGGCAGAGGACCTGAATACACATTTTTCCTAAGAAGACATACAGATGGCCAACAGACACATGAAAAGATGGTCAACATCACTCATCATCAGGGGAATACAAATCAAAACCACAATGTATCACCTCAGACCAGTCAGGTTGAGTAAGATCAAAAAGACAAGAAATAACAAGTGTTAGCAGGGATGTGAAGAAAAAGAACCCTCGTGCACTACTGGTAAGAATGCAAATTGGTGCAAGCACTGTGGAAAACAGTATGGAGTTTCCTCAAAAAATTAAAAATAGAAATACCATACAATCCAGTAATTCTACTACTGGGCATTTACTCAAGCATTTACAAAAACATTCATTCAAAAAGATACATGCAGGGCGCCTAAGTGGCGCAGTTGTTAAGCGTCTGCCTTCGGCTCAGGGCGTGATCCCGGCGTTCTGGGATCGAGCCCCACATCAGGCTTCTCTGCTGGGAGCCTGCTTCTTCCTCTCCCACTCCCCCTGCTTGTGTTCCCTCTCTCGCTGGCTGTCTCTCTCTCTGTCAAATAAATAAATAAAATCTTTAAAAAAAAAAAAAAGATACATGCACCCCATGTTGATTGCAGCATTATTTACAATAGCCAAAATATGGAAGCAACTAAAGAGTCCATCAATACCTGTATGGATAAAGAAAATATGGCATATGTAAACAATGGAATATTACTCAGCCATAAAAAAGAATGAACTCTTCTTGCTCTTTGTAACAACACAGATGGACCTAGAGGGTATTATATGTTAAATGAAGTAAGTCAGACTGAAAAAGAAAAATACCATCTGATTTCACTTATATGTGGAATCCATAAAAAACAAAACAAAAATAGAAACAGACCCATAAACATAGATACAAATCTCTTCTGGTGATTGCCAGAGGGGCGAGGGGTGGGGAGATGGGCAAATGGGTGAAGGGGAGCAGAAGATACAAGCTTCCAGTTGTAGTATGAATTAGTCACAGAGATGAAAGGCACATAAGAAATACAGTCAATGATACTGTAATAGTGTATGGTAATAGACAGTAGTTAAACTTGTGTTGAACCTAGCATAACTTACAGAGCTGTTGAATCACATATGTACACTTGAAACTAATGAAACATCGTGTCTCAACTACACTTGGATTTAAAAAAAAATAAAAATTGAGGGCAAAAAAGTCACATCTCCAATATGTGTATGCAATATAAATAGAAAACTCATATGGCTCCATTGTAATATTTGGATGCCTTTTACTGGGCAAACTCCAAGTAACTTTGTGGCATTTGAAATGTACTTCCCCCTCCCACACATTTGAAACTCCTGCACATTTTTTTTTCATCGTATATATTTCTTTCATTTTCAGCATCACCAAAATATCTTCTCTTTATTGAGAAACATTATATGATGTTTAAAAATAACTGGGTGAAGCATTGTATTGCAATGGGATATTTATGTAATTTGAAAGTATTATTCCATTGATTACATCTTAGTAACAAAGAAGAAAAGTGCCATTAAAATGTAAAGACCTAGAAGGCACCAAATCTGTTTGTGTGTGTCATGAATATCACACTGCGGCAATGTGACGAACTGGGATGAAGGTATGTTGGAGTGATGCAATGAGGAGCACAACTCTGCAGGATGCTTGTCAAGTATGTTTAACTTGAATCCAATCATGAGGAGACCATTGTGGGATCTATATTGGAGCACATTCTGTGATGACAACTACACACACCTTAGAGATGTCTGCATCAAAAAAAGTTGATACATGGGAGAATGTTCTGTATAAAAAGAGACTCAGGATAGATTATAACCAAAGGGAATGCATTAATAATAACCAGACCCTAGGTATTCCTTTTTTTTTAAATCTATATAGGACATTTTTGGTAAATGAGAAAAACTGGAATATGAACTATATATCAGATATTATTATAAACATTACATTTATTGTATAATATTCTGATTCTGTGTTAGAGTTTTCTTATTGTTCTGAGGTGATAAAATGTCCAGATAAGGTATGAAAAGTAACTTACTTTCAAATGTTTCTGCAGAAGATTAAGAGGATATGTGCACGTGCGGATAATCCATATACGGATGGTATACACATGCACACACAAGGAGACGAGCGCGAGAAAAAGTATGTGTATTGTACGTATATATTGTATAGAGAAAGAGAGTAAATACAAATGTAGCAAATGATAGCAGTTGCTTTAGCTAGACAAAGACTTAGTATTTATTGTGCTTCTGTAAGTTTGAAATTTTTAAACAAAAAAATTATAAGAAAGCAATTATATCATTGCTAATAGCTTGATACAGTTTTGGAAGATTAAAGAAGTCATTTTAAATGGGATAACTTTCCTCTGACTGACCCACCCCATTTTCCAATATACAACTTGTTAAAAGAATCAGAATAAAATTGTCTACCCAGAGACATACAACTTTTCACTCAGATGAAGATTTGTTTTCTAATAATTATTTTGATATCCAATTCTCTCATCTTCAAACTAAGAAAAAAAAAAGACACTCTCAAATAAAATTTCCCCATAGTTTGAACAGATGAATGCTGTACTTTTCAGCTACCAGGAGGGGCCATTTTATTTCCTCACTTTTAGTGGCTTAAATCAATCCCATTTTATTTTATGGCAGGAAATGCTCTTCACCTCTGTTCACAGAGTTTCTATGATGTCTCTGGAAACTATTGCTTTAAAGTACTCCCTACAAATTATATCCATGCCATGGACCACAACTTGTCCATCTGTGAAGAAGTGATTGAAATATATTATCTTTAATTCTTTGGTCAGAGTAATTATTAGTCCTTCCTCTCACTGGTGAGATATCAGATTTGAGGAAAATGTAAGAAAGCTAGCCTTTGATTTGACTACATTAATCACTAACTATGAATTTGCTATTTATTGACCAACAGGAATTTTGACACAAATACTTCATTTCTAGTTATTTTCTGAAGCAAAAAATATTGGTTATAAATTTTAAAAATATATTTTTTTTCTTACTGAGAACTAGTTTCTGACAATATCTAAACATCTAGATGGAATTTTGTCTTTGGTGGACCCAGGGGTGGCCATGGCTAACACCGATAAGCTAGTTACATAAAATTAACGTCCATCATTTGCTTCTGAATGATAAAGGAAGTATGATTGGAAAGCAGAGGGGTTTTCTTTCTCTGTTACAGAACAGAAGTATGTAACTGCTGCCACTGGATGGCAACCAAAGATACAGAAACACCGAAACACTCCAGAAACACAGCCTAAAGAGCCTCAGCATTTCAAAAGGAATATAACGTAAGAAGATCTTACTACAAAAATGCATTCAGCAGTACACATTGATAACGGATTTTATGACTGTATAACCTAATATATTTTTTCAATAAATCATTTAATAGAGTTTGAAAAAATTATTGAAGTTAGTGATGATCTCATTCTTATACATCTGGACTATCTCAGAGTATAATAAATGTTTAGAAGTTTAGTTTCCACAGTGCTCCTTCGATGGTACCTTCACTTAAGGGCAAGAGAAATGAAGAGCAGTAAACATGTATTGTTTATAGCACATTCCTGAATGTGAGGTTGTCAAGGTGAGAAATCACAAGCTTTGGAAATTGGCAGAACAGGTTTTAACTCACAGTCTTGAAACTTAATAATTATGGGAACTGGCAAGGACTCTTCTTCTGTCTGTGCTACGGTTTCCTCATTTATAAAATGAGGAAAAGACACTTATTTCATAGGGTTGGTAAAAGGGAAAAAAATGAACTAATTTAGGCAAAGGTGTTGATTATTGTGCGTGGCATAAAGCAGACACAAAACACATGATAGCGATGACTTATTCTATGATAAAAATAGATGAGTTCTGTTTATATTTAACTCCATCACAAACAAACTGATCCACAGAATACCTTTGATTCTACCTGTGTCACGCAATCCTAAAGAATTCCTTAAAATGAAAAGTTAGACTTGTTTAGTGAGTATAAAACTAAACCAGTGCTCTGTCTTTTCTGCAGAATGGCCACCGTGCCAAAACATCGTCAGCATAGCAGGTGCGTGGTCGTAAGTACAGCATGCTGCTTTTTAACTGCTGTAGGTATAGTGCTTTTGAACTAGAAGACAGTGTTAGATGAGCAAACCCAGCCTCAAAATGACAAGAACCAGGCTGTTGTGACAAGCATACTTTCTTTGAGAACCAGTGACAAACCAGCCTGAACGACAACCAAAGTCATGCCAACAAATGACAATGGAAATGGAACCACCATTCCAACTTCATTAAATCTGGGAGCAGACACCCCAATTATAGGCCATAACCACTGGAAGAACAAAAATAAAAAGATTTTATACCCTCAAGTATTAGAGAAAGTTCTCTCCCCCTTAAAGTAAAGCCATACTTTACTTTCTTTCTATACTCTTCGCTTCCAATTAAAAAAAAAAAAAAAAAGGGCTCCTTGCTCTTCAACCTAGGAATGATAGGAGATTATGGGAGTGAGGTGGAAGACAGCTATATGTGGACCAAGAATAAGAAGGTCTGTATGTATCTTTCATCCAAAACAAAGCAAAACAAAAAGGATCTAATTTTTCTAACATTCATTCTAATTGTGGCATTGACCTGGGGGGAAAAAAAGCAATGTTTAATTATAAATGTACTAAAATAAAAAGATAAATTAAACAGTGAAATTATATGTAATTGATCAAGTCAAAATTTCACTAGAAAAAATTAATACCATTTGATCTACTTACTGTTGTTCAACTCCAGAGCTCAATTTTACTACAAATACTCCTGAATAGCAATTTTGATATTTTAGCAAATCTCTACAACATGCACTGACTTCAAGTCCCCATACTAGTATTGGGTAAGCAATGATGAATACTACAGTTTCTGAAACAAGAAGCTTAAAAAAGAACAGATGTAAGAAAAACGTTAAAAAAAAATTTCAGGGGTGCCTGGGTGGCGCAGTTGTTAAGCGTCTGCCTTCGGCTCAGGGCGTGATCCCGGCATTCTGGGATCGAGCCCCACATCAGCTCCTCCGCTATGAGCCTGCTTCTTCTCTCCCACTCCCCCTGCTTGTGTTCCCTCTCTCGCTGGCTGTCTCTCTCTGTTAAATAAATAAAATCTTAAAAAAATTTTTTTTCAAAATATAATGAAAAGTGCAAAAATAGAATGTACAAGGTACAGAATTAATACAAGCCAGAAGAAAGATCTAGAAAAGATTCACTGAGGAATCCTCTTTTAAGACAGGTGCTGAAGGAGAAATAGGATATTTTTAAGATAGGCAAGGGGGTAAAGGGCATGCCTGACAGAGCAGGAGCATGCTCAAAGTCATGCAGCACGAAACCAAATAGGGTATATGGGAAATTATAATAAGTTATACAGTGACTGATCATATAGTCCATGTGGTAGATGAAAAGAGCAGGAAGTGAGGTTTGAGGCAAATGTAGGTAGACACTAGACCTGGGAGAGCCTTTCGGCTAGCTGAATTACTGGAGATTTTGCTCTGTTTTGCCCTATAAGATGTTGTAAAAAGAACAAATATACTAATTTGGTCACCTAGTGAAGCTTTTTATAGCCAAAGCACATTTTGTCTTTTAAGAAGCCTAAAGATGCTCCAAGAAAATCTTGTTCGGGACTATGATAGAACAAGGTAAATATTTGACATGATGCTTTTAGCTGTCCTCACAATCTGAAGAGCATTTGGATCACCTTTATGAGGGGAGATTCCTGAAGCTCTTATGGGGCAGAGCTTGTTACTAGACTTTCTGAGGGGCTCTGAACAGACAGCCTTCTGTGGTGTGGACACAGGCAGAATCTCCGAATGGCTAATAGTTGAATATGTACAACTACAAGATGTTACTTTGAAGAGGAAGTCACGACCTACTTTGAACTTGTCTTGAAGGAAATGGAATTTTAGGAAGTGCTTTTAGGTAAGTGAAGCAGAATGAGGATGTTGAGGAAAACAAAAGAGCAAGAAGTATAAAGTATAGCTCTAGAAATAAAATAACAGGCAAACAGAATTTTCAGGTTTCTATCTAAGATCTAAATGTACTCAAAATCCAGATCCATCAAAGTAATTTCTAATTGAATATAAAATAAATTCTGTATAAAGCCTGAAATTTAAGAAACAGACCAACAACTTTACAAAGTCACCATAGAACATAACTGTCCCTATACATTTTTTAAGATTTTATTTTATTCATTTGAGAGAAAGAGAGAGCGCGCATGTGGGTAGGGTGGGGGCAGAGGGGAGGGAGAAAGAATCTCAAACAGACTCCACACTGAGCACAGAGCCCAACTCGGGGCTCAATCTCATGACCTGAGCCAAAACCAAGAGCCTGACACCCAACTAACTGAGCCACCCAGGCACCCTGTCCCTATACATTTAAGTAGTGAATTAAAAGAATTAGCTCTGGTGGGGCGCCTGGGTGGCACAGCGGTTAAGCGTCTGCCTTCGGCTCAGGGCGTGATCCTGGCGTTAGGGGATCGAGCCCCACATCAGGCTCTTCTGCTATGAGTCTGCTTCTTCCTCTCCCACTCCCCCTGCTTGTGTCCCCTCTCTCGCTGTCTCTCTCTGTCGAATAAATAAATAAAATCTTAAAAAAAAAAAAAGAATTAGCTCTGGGATTGGCCGTTGATGTTTTATGATCTTCTGTCATTTTCATAGTATGGATTCACATTTCTAAGTGACTTCAAGTTAAATAGCTCCACTCTACCCATTTACAAAGATGAAGGAGTTACCTATATTTTGCTTCAGATCATAACGTTCCCAAAACATAATAGCATAACTAAGAACGAAGCAGCAAACTTCTTTTTCTTACAATGGACACTAATTCAAAGAGGGAGAAATCAACCAAGAGCACAAGAAGGAAAAAAAAAATACAAGAAATGATTTTGTTGTAGATAACATACTCTCATTAAATGCTAATTAAGAACAGGGAGCATACCTCTTAAATGAAAATGACAAATAATAAAAACGTCTTGGTTCAATATTATCCAGTAAAGACACAATGCTGGTGGTGGAGGAAGAAAGGAAATCCCCCAAAAATGAGAAAGGAAAAGATCTGATTGTTTATAGGATAATAAATTATGCACAGTCCTCAGGGTTAAAGGTTAGCAGGAAGGTCTTTAAAAGCAATTTTATTGGGCAGTTGCACGTTATAATGTTAAAGTAGGTATGTGTTGGCAGGAACTAAAGAGAGCTTTGAAGGATTATTGAGAGAGATTTAATTATTTTCTGATGGTTGCATGGGTGGTATTTTTTTTTTTTTTGACACAGCACTGAGATTTGACCGGTAAACTAGACTTCCACACTGCCTTATTATTCATTGTCTTATTACTCACAATCACTTGAAAAATATTCAGACTTGCAGTGTAGACAACTACTGTGCTGTTCTTTGAATGAGAAAATACATTAGGTATTCTTGCATCTATTCATTCAGTTGCTCATCACGGACACATGCAACTTATGAAGAGATCTGACATCACTTCCAGCTTTAGCTCTGCTGCTTACTGCTGATAGGATCTTGGGTCTGTGACTCAGTGTCTCCAATCCTCACTTGTCCTACTGCAAATAGAGATATCCCCTCAATAGGTATTAACAGGAGATAATACAAAGTGCTTAGTTGTAGCCTGGCTTCGAGTACATAGTAATGTTCTCTATTCTAATTAACTGGACGTAATTCTAATATTGACGTGTAAAGGAACCCCAGAGAAGAAAATGGTCAGTTGACCAAACTTTTTAAAAACATAGCATTGCCTCTTTATTATGAAGGGTTGGGAAATCTCCAGGAAGAATCAAAGACTTGCCCCAAACCACACTGATGTGAAAGAGTATTTGATATGCCTGGATTGGAGATGTGGTGGAGAGAGTAAAAAGAGATGAGTCTAGAGGCACAGAGAAAATTCACACCGTGAAGGGGATTATAGGCAAGGAATTGCATTGCTGATTTATGAATCCATAAGGAAGGTGTCAGGTGGATGGATTGGGAGTCTCTTACACAATTCTGGCAGGGGATGGGGGTCCAAGTGAAATAGGAATGCTGGTAGAATGGAGACACCAATCCAAGAATTATAGGAGGAACACAAGTGCAAGTTAAACTCTCACTCAGTAGGGGTGCCTGGGTGGCTCAGTCGTTAAATGTCTGCCTTTGGCTCAGGGCGTGATCCTAGAGTCCTGGGATCGAGACCCTCATTGGGCTCCCTGCTCTGCTGGGAGCCTGCTTCTGTCTCTCCCACTCCCCCTGCTTGTGTTCCCTCTCTCGCTGGGCTGTCTCTCTGTCAAATAAATAAATAAATAAAATCTTAAAGAAAAAAAAAAAACTCCCAGTACTATACCTCTGTATATATTTTCAGATCAGTGTATCTGTGGAAAGTTACACGTTATGACAATTTAAAGTCCAAACAAAGAGAAATGTAACATTACTTACAACTTAAATGCTAGAGAAGTGTTCAGTTTAAGAAAATAACCCTTAATTTAGTCCTATGTCTGGCAGTAAGAGGTAATATAAAAGTAATTTTTTCATATTTTATAGAGATTTTTAAAATTTGTTTCATTAGAACTGTAATATACACCTATACCAGGTTACATACACAGTAATGAAGCCCAAAGCTTTTGAAGAATCACCTTCAGAGGTTACTGCCAGGTTACAGAATGTATCAAAATAAATATGTTTAAAACTAGGTTACAATAAGATCTATTATGGAAAATGTTACACTAAATACATGTTTTCCATCGGATAAACTATTGGGACTACATCAACATAAAAAGCTTTTGCGCAGCAAGGGAAACCGCCAATGAAACAAAAAGACAACCTGCTGAATGGGAGAAGATATTTACAAATGATATAGCCAATAAGAGGTTATTATACAAAATGTATAAAGAACTCCTACAACTCAACACCAAAAACACAAGCAATCTGATATTAAAATGGACAGACGACCTAATAGACGTTTTTCTTTTCTTTTTTTTTTTTTTAAGATGTTTTATTTATTTATTCGACAGAGACAGAGACAGCCAGCGAGAGAGGGAACACAAGCAGGGGGAGTGGGAGAGGAAGAAGCAGGCTCATAGTGGAGGAGCCTGATGTGGGGCTCGATCCCACAACACCGGGATCACGCCCTGAGCCGAAGGCAGACGCTTAACCGCTGTGCCACCCAGGCGCCCCCCTAATAGACGTTTTTCTAAAGAAGACATACAGATGGCCAACAGACACACAAAAAGATGCTCAACATCATTAATCATCAAGGAAATGCAAATTAAAACCACAATGAGATATCACCTTACACCTGCCAGAATGGCTAAAATGAAGAAGACAAGAAACAAGTGTTGGTGAAGATGTAGAGAGAAAGGAACCCTCGTGCACTGTTGGTGGGAATGTAAATTGGTACAGGCACTATGGAAAACTGTATAGAAGTCCTCGATAAATTAAAAAACAGAAATACTATATGATCCAATAATTCCACTGTTGGGTATTTACCTAGGGAAAACAAAAACACTAACTCAAAAAGATACATGCACCTCTGTATTTATTGCACATTGTGCATAATAGCCAAGACACGGTAGCAGCTGTAAAGTGTCCATCAATAGATGAGTGGATAAGGAAAATGTGAGATGTATATGCAATGGAATATTACACAGCCATAAAAAAGATGTGATCAAGCCATTTGAAACAACATGGATGGACCCGGAGTATTATGCTAAGTGAAGTAAGTCAGACTGAGAAAGACAAATACCATATGATTCCACTCATAAACGGAATCTAAAAAAAATGAATAAATAAACAAAAAGCAGAATCAGAATATCAATACAAAGAACACATTTATGGTTGCCAGAGAGGAGAGGTGTGGAGGGTTGGGCTATATGGGTGAAGGGGAGAGTTCTCCAGTTGTGGAATGAGTAAGTCATGGGAATAAAAAGCAGAGCCTAAGGAATACAGTCAATGATATTGTGATAGCCATGTAATGGGACACATGGTAGGTACATTTGCGGTGAACACAGCACAGTGTATAAACTTGTCAAATCACTAAGTTGCACACCTGAAACTACTGTAACACTGTTGTTAACTATACTCAAATTAAACAAAAAGAATGGGCAATTAAGAAAATTATGCTTTATAGATTTATAGCATGTTTTTCATACTGCATTTTATTTTTTCAATATTAAATAATTAATTTATTGGATGTCATCATCATATCATTATTATCTGGACTTTTTTCTGACATTTTATTTTATCCTCTGGCACGAAGAAATTATGGAACATATAATGCTTAACTTATAATCTTCACATACTCTGTTTTGCTCTTATTTTGTTTTCTGAGAGTCCTAGAGAAGTAAATTGCCAGGTTTTATAAACTACGTTGTAATACATTGGATTGTATGAGATACCTGTAGTAGGCCGAATAATGACACTCTGTAAAACATCCACATCCTGATCCTTGGAAACTGTGAATGTTACTTTTTTCATGGAATTTATGTTTAATCCCATTTTAAAAATCATCTTCCTCCAGCTCTCACCCCATTTCTAGAACTTTTTTTTAAAATTTTTCATTATGTTCAGTTAGCCAACATACAGTACATTGTAAGTTTTTGTTGTAGTGTTCAGTGATTCATTAGTTGCATATAAGACCCAGTGCTTATCCCAACACGTGCCCTCCTTAATACCCATCACCCGGTCACTTCATCCCCCCACCCACCCCACAGGAACCCTCAGTTTGTTTGTACTGCATTTTAAAGAACCTCTTTGGAAAGGAGAATGAGTGAGAATTTCAGCAGGTTGGCAACACTGACAAAACCCCGAATGTCTGCTTGCTACATCCCTATAATTGTGGGCTGGGATGGGGTTTGAACACGGAGTTTAGGAGTAGTCCATGATAGCAGCCCTTTTTTCCTGCAGTGTAGTCAAAGGAATTAATCTTATAATACTATTCTAAAATATCTCCGATAAATTATTTCGAATATCACATGTTTTACGTAGACTGAAATAGAGGTGAGAGTCTGGATTTTTCACAGTCTTTGGCATTAATTAGGTATTGATGTAATTTGGCTTACAAAGATGTTTAACTCTTCAGCTTCATCTCTCACTACCAACCCCTCTCTCCCATCTCCTTCCCACACTTGAATGCTTGTCTCATACTCATCACTCTGCTCTTTAGCTAGAACTCCAGCACAAACCGGGACAGGAAGTTGATTCCACCTTGAGGCAATGATGCTGCTCTGTGGACTTCAGGCATTACCTCAAGACTGGGGCCTGGCAAGGGGGTTTGAGGAGCAGCCTGAGCCAGGTGGCAATTCTGTGGAGAAGGTGCCAGCTGTGAGTTGTTGTTGACCAACACTTCCAGGAGTAGAGGAATGGGTGGTGTGCTGCAGGTCAAGGAGAGGGTGGGGTATGAAGGAAGCAGCAGAATCCTCCAGGTCCCTGACTGCCTGACTTCCGGGTGCTTGGTCAGTATACTCCCCAAATACCCTGCGCCTCACTCTCCCAGCACTCACCAAGGCTACCCCAAGGGCTGTCATTCCCGAGAAGGCAAGGATCGCTGCTATGCATTTTTAATGGGCACACGGTAGACACCACATAAATATTTGTTAAACATCTTTCAACAGAGCCTCCCACATAGTAGGCACCACATAAATATTTGTCAAACAGAATTCAGCAGAGAGAAAACCAAAATCCCATAAGAGAAATTTTTAAATAGGCAATTTCTTTTGAAGCAGCTTACACTGTTCAAGATGTCAAGTTACTTATCCTCATTTGTATGCAGTTAGAAATCATCTGCCTCATCAAGATAGACAAGAGACAGAAAGATGCTTGACTTCTACATCCTTTGAGAACCCTCTAGACAGGTGGGACTTCTCTCCATACCATACCACCCATAAGCTGTTGTTGAGTTTCTTTCGAATTAAAGCTAAACAGTTTGTTTAGTTGGTGAAATCTTTATGAAGCTGAAACAATTTGTCATCTGGGCTGTTACAAAACTTCTAGAGAAGAAAGCAATACATTTGCAAGTAAAATGAACAGGAAGCTGCTAATTAGGCATCCCAAAACAACCATGTGTTTTCCCAGGAACAGCATTAAAATTTTTTTTAAAGATAAGTAAATAATAAAAATAATAATAAAGTTTGTTGGTGAATAGTTCCCAAAAGACACACATTAAAAAGCATGATAAATTATGTCGATACACGCACTAATGGATCAGGTTTGTGTATGCCTCTTGAGGCTTGCGATGTTGGTTTGGATAGAGTCCCAAAGAGAAGCTGACTTGCATCTTGCATGAATAAATTCCTAATTAGCCGCCCAGTCCTGAAGCTTTTACAACCTAGAGACAGTTTAATCTGAAGGTCTGGGTCAGGCATGGAACTTCTGGCCAGAGAATATTTAAGAAATGTAGAACCAGATGATATTGAAAACATCACGTTCCAAACAGAAATCTTCATCCAGAATACATACATTAAAAATTGTATATAAATATTCAACCTTGTGTGGAGATGATCAGTTTTATTCCTAACATTTCTTTTAAATTAAATTATACTATTATTAATAACTCATGAGTTTCCCTTCCAGATTTTTTTTTCCTGGAGGTATTATACTAAGAACAAGTATGATTGATATCAACCTTATATTTATTTGCAGTCACTCAGCAGTCTATTATGGTCAGTATTTAGAAATCCCAAAATATCCATTATTATGCAAAACTCTATATATTGTATTTTGTATATTTGCATGAAAGAGCAGTGATTTTCAAACACCTTACCTCCTGAGCACTGCTACAGATCCAAATGTGGCTTAAATAATTAATTTCCATCAGTGATACTAAATATCTAAGAAGGATTCGATCAATGCTTTTCTGCCAGAATGCAATACTTAAAATTCTGGCTGTGTAAAGGCTTCAGCCATCTGATATGCAAAATTCATTATGTAGAAGGTGCTCTGTATATCAAAATGGAATTCTATCAGATATCAAGTCTGCTCTCAAATCTTTATCCAAACAAGGATCACAGCATTTCTACACTAAGATTTATCACATCATGAAATCTAAACTTCCTTAGGAGGGAAATGGGTTCTTCCCTATTTTAAAAGTCTAAAATCATAGAAAAAATGACAATTATTAAAAAAATATTTTGATGCCCTAAGGCAACAGTTCTCACACTTGACCGGTCATCAGAATCATCAGGAGAGCTCAGGTCCCTGGCCCCACCCCAGGGTTACTGATTCAATGAAGGTCTGGAGTGGGGGGTCTAAAAACTGGGGAACTAAATTCACGTATTCAGAACATACAAAAATATATATCTAAACAACATAAGTTTGTCCATTGTTTCCTTCAGGGAATGTCACATTGCATTTCTTTGTAACATTGCATAACTTTTTAACTCTATTTTCCCACATCTTCTTCAAGGTGAAGTCTTCATGTAATATAATTAGTATGTCTCTCAAATAAACATCTTTCTTCCTTACTAATGAGTTAGCTGACATGAAAAAAATAAAACAACTTTTTTTTCTGGAGTAATTAATTAGATGAAATTTTTTTAAAAAAACACTTTTTTAGGGGAAAACAAAGTACTTGGATAAAATAATAAGGCAAACCAATATATAAATTTCAGAAAATAAAAGCAAATGTATAGTCAATGATGTTTTGGAAAATAGCATTCCTGAATATATGGTTTTGTATAAAGAAACTTAGATAAAAATTTATAATTCTATCCAATTGCCAAATGTCATTCCATGCCTTTTCCATATCTGGGATTAACTTAATTTTTTATCCTACCACTCACATGCTCCTTCTACATGAACTTCCAGTGTGAATATTATGCCAAATCTCTCTTCCATTTTACTTTAAAATATAATAAACCATCCACTTGATAAATTGATTTGCTCTGGTATGATACTGCAGGGACTGTAATAAAATCACCAAAGAGGCAAGAAAAGCCCTCATTTCCAATCACCAAGTTCTCTCCTTATCTCTATGCAACCTATCTTACTCCAATAGGGCTGCTTAACAGAAATAGTATTGACTGGGGGGCTTATAAATAACACACATTTATTTCTCACAGCTCTGTTGGCTGGGAAGTCCAAGATCAAGGTGCTAGCAAATGCAGTATCTGCTGAGAGGTCAAGTCCTGTCTCATAGATGGTCTTTTATCTGTGTCCTCACGTGGGGGAAGGGGTGAGGGATCTCTCTGGGGTCTCTTTTATCAAGCACTAATCCCATTCTTGAGGGCAGAGCCACAGCACCTCCCAAAAGCCCTGCTCCTAGTACCATCGCACTGGACGTTAGGTTTCAACATCTGAATTGGGAGGGGACATATTTAGTCCATAGGACACCTCCTTCTCTGGGGCATGAGATGTGAGAACCAGGTTGGGTTTGGGGTCTATTCAGTTCGTCAGGACAGCAGTGTTCGGGCAGTCCTAGTCTGCCCCCAGCACTTTTTAATGTCCAAACCACTGGTTTGACCTTCAGTGCAAAAGTTACCACTTTCCTCCGGTTTCATGCAATTTGTTTCTCAAATAATTTTAAACCTTACATTGAAACAATATCTAGGACTTTTGTTTGCTTTTATTTTATTTGCCAAATTACTTTTATTTTATTTGATCCATGAGCTTTTCAAGATATTGTGCTTAGGGGCGCCTGGGTGGCACAGCGGTTAAGTGTCTGCCTTCGGCTCAGGGCATGATCCCGGCGATCTGGGATCGAGCCCCACATCAGGCTCTTCTGCTATGAGCCTGCTTCTTCCTCTCCCACTCCCCCTGCTTGTGTTCCCTCTCTCACTGGCTGTCTCTATCTCTGTCGAATAAATAAATAAAATCTTTTAAAAAAAAAATAAAAAAAAAAAAAGATATTGTGCTTAAGCAAGACACCTTTCTATTTCAGAAAGACAGATAATTTTCCTTTAACACTTACATGGATAATTTTATTTTTAATTGGCTTCTTGGGAACAGGACTGAAGGCACATGGAAAGTAAATTATAAAAGCACACGGAAATACAAGCAATCATTTTTTTCTTCCTATACATATCCTCCAGTCCTCTTCTTTTCTACCTATTTCCATATCACTACATGTATGGTTACCTCTTTCTTTTTCAAAATCTACCTTATATTCTGTTTTTGAATATACCATACCCATTAATTATTTCCCTATTAACAGGCATTTTGGTCATCCATACCTTATGCTACCATAAACTATGTGCAATGCATGCTCTTTTGTTTACATATATTAGTAAATCTGAGGATAAATTCCTAAATGTTAAACAGCTGATTCAAAGGTCATGTGCATTTGAAATATTGACAGATGTTGTCCAATTGCCCTTCAAAGATGTAGAAATCATTGCCCTTCCTATTGGGGGATTGAAATACCTTTTTCTCCACACCTTGGTCATTGCAGTGAATTAACAAATTTAATTATCTTTATTAGCATAAGTGAAAAAAATTTAAATTTAATTTGCTTTTATTTAATTTGTGTTGGAAATTCTTTAATTTAATTTGTATGACTGATTTTTCATATGTTTAAGAGTCCCTGGTAAGTTTCTATGATCTATGTACCCATGCACTTTGTCCACTCTTCTATTAGATTTTTAGTGTTTTTCTCATTCATTTGAGGAAGACTTCATTGGAGGGGGTAGAGGGATCCTCTGTGGTGTATGTTGTGCATGTATTATCTTCGGTGTGGTTATATTCTCGTAGTTTCCTTGTGGCAGGTATTGCTTTGCAAACAAGACTTAGGTTTCCCAGATAACACAAATATGAAAGATTTTCATTCACTATGGATAACTTTTTATTCTTTAGAGGTGCACGGGCTATTTCTTTCTCTTTTTCATTTTTCCTCTGTCACACATACCACACACAAATTGGCCAATACGAACCAGTATGATTGTATCGGTTTTCTCTCAACTTTATATTCAAAATTACTCCCCATGAAGCATTCAGATTATATCAGTCTTGGCTTGATACCTGCAATGACTTCTCAAAGCACCTAGAATGAGATCCAAACTTCTCCCCTGGCCTCTGTGATCAGACACTTGCCCCATCTACAGTCTCATGATAGACAATCCCTCCACATCCTTCATCTCTCTCTGTTCCAAGCATGCTGGTTTTCCTTCTGTTCCTCAGACATATGAGACACGATATTCTCTCTACTTGGAAAAACAACATCTTCCCACATTTTCAGCTTAAATATGATTCCTCCAGAGTTTTCTCTGAAGACTTAATGGAACACAGCCTCCTCCACAACCATCTCTAGAACATCAGCTCCAAAACAGCACTGACTTGCCCTCTCCTTCATCACCTAGAATATTACGTGCGATGGTTAATTTCATGTCAACTTGGCTAGATTATGGTACCCAATAGTTTCATCAAACACTAGTTTAGATGTTGCTGCGAAAGTATTTTTTAGATGTGATTAACATTTATTTAATTAATTAACCTATTTGTTTTAAGAGAGAGAGAGAGAGTGAGTGAGCAGGGGGGAAGGGGCAGAAGGAGACAGAGAATCCCAAGAAGGCTCCATGCCCAGCGCAGAGCCAGATGCCGGGCTCAATCTCATGACGCAGAGATCATGACTTGTACTGAAATCCAGAGTCGGATGCTTAACCAACTGAGCCACCGAGATTCCCCCAGGTGTGATTAACATTTAAAACAGACTTCAACTAGAGCAGATTACCTCCATGGTGTGGGTGGGCCCTGTCCAATCAGTTAAAGACCTTAAGAGAAAAACTGAGGTCTCCAGAAGAGGAAGGAATTCTAGTTCCCAATGGCTTTTGGACTCAAGGCTAAGATACCAGCTTCTTCGGAATCTCCAGCCAGTTGGCCTGCCCTACAGATCTAAGACTTGCCAGCCTCCACCACTACACAAGCCAATTCCTTAAAATTTGTTTTTCTGTACAGATGATAGAAGATAGACGGATAGATACGTAGATAGATACTATTGATACCATTCGTTCTATCTCTCTGGAGAATCCAAATTAATACAACTAATACGTTACTCTATGCCATCACATAAAAATCCCACTCACTGCAGATTTCATTGACACCATGGCTCCTGCCCAGCAGAGCATCACTTCTTACCTCTGAAGAACCATGTATCCCAACTGAGATGTGTGACTTTAAATTAGATGCCAATGACTCATTCCAAACCAATAGTATCAAACATTTTTTACTGCTTTGCATTACTCCTTATATTTAAATATTCCATGCTAACTAAAAGAAGATATTCATTTTGCTTGATACAAAACAATTTAAATATATCATCCAAAATGCTGTTGATTTAATGATCCAATATACCTCAAAGTGCCTAGATTTTGTTTAATAATCCAAAAGGGACCAATATTTCATCCAATACATAACTGTCATTTCATATTTAATTCATATAAATTTTATATGAATATGTTTACATCATCACATCATGTATTACCGACATATATTACCCTACTAACAGCAGAGTCTTCCATTTACAGGAAAGGAAGGCTGTCTTGCTGTCAGAACTGTATAGAATGGGGGAAAGAAATGTGTAGCAATTTACTAGTTCAGGTTAAAGATTGGCTGACACTGATAGAGGAAATTCAAAAATTATATTGTATTTCTTAAGGTGGAAAAATGGAATACCATTTTTCTCATTATAATAATATGGGATGTCATAAAAAAAATTGTAAGCACCACCTTGAAGTATGTAAGTACAAAATTTTCTTACTGCATTTCCCCTTCTCCCAGCCATTCTTTAGAGTTCTGTACTGTACAGGTTGGACTGACATTTAGGCAACCAAACTTGAGATTCGTTTCCTTCATGATTGTAAGACTCTTGGATTACTTATCCAATATCGAAAAGATTTATATCTTGAACTCACTGTGGCTGTCATTACAGATAAAACTGATAAGAGACAGAACCTTGTAGGCAGGTCATACAAACAAATACTCAAAAAATTTTGCATTCGTCTATTTCCCCAGGAAAACAAAACAACAACAAAAAATCTTAAAACATTTCCTCATTTCAGTCTAGTTAGGAGAAAATGAAATCTTCAGAACAACGAAATAAATAATTATATTAATCAGGCACGTCACAACATAAAGGTCAATATTCTTCAAATGTTACATTCATTAACATGCAAGTAGGTTCAAATCAGATTTTGGAAACCCATTTCAACAACATCTAACAAAGCTTACATATTTGCCTTGAGGAATAATACATCAGAAAATAAGGATTTTGTTGGTTGGGCAATAAAATGTGCTGATAACTGATGAGATGTTCTAATAAAATTTATGAGACTATACTGGAGTCTATTTAAGAGGAAAGTATTATGAATAAGTGGCTGTTCTCTTTCATCTCTCTTCTGGCATTTTATTTTAAAATATAATAAATCACTCGCTGATGAATTTATATGCTCTGTTGTGGAAATATAGGACTAGACTAAGAAAAACTATGTATCCTCTTTATAGTTTAGCAAACTTACACCTATTTGACGGAAGAAGGAAGAGTTTCTCGCATGTAAGCTCAATATGAAAATGAAGGGTAAATAAAGAACTGCTCTGGCGAAAATAGGTATAGGCATCCTGGAGGCCTTTTAGACGGCTGCTGTTTTGCAATAACACAATCTGGAAGTCACACGTCTACGGAACTGTGATGAAATCCATAACCCCAAAGAGATAACAACTTCTGTGCCAAACAGATGGGAAAAGGTCCTTTAGGTTTCCACTTCAGTAAACTTTTACCTTGCTATCTTTTTTCTTTTTTTTTTTTTTTTTTAAATCTTCCTCTACACACAATCCCTGATGGAAACTCGTTAACGAGTTAAAAATAGTTCCTATGTACTGTGGAGGTCTGGCAAGAAGCCGGGTAGAGACCTGGTGATGGCTGACGTTCAATCTCATTTTGCTCGAGGGATTCTTCACTATATGTATTTCCTTTGGGAATTCCAATGGTTGGAAAGAAATGGCCAGAAATGGAACAGCCTTAAAACTGTCATGTCACCCAAAGGGTCTGGTGTGTGACATACTGAAGTTTAGTATGTCTCCGAAGGTTGATTTCCAGTCACCTGATAGTTCATTAATGATCAACCATAAGATGCTACAGCCAGTGACTGAATATTCCCAAACTACCGCTTAGGAGCAAAATACTTGTATTTTTTCTTTACTGTGCTTTTTCTTTGTACCTTAACTTTTAGTGATCCCTTAAAAAACTGATATGTTGTGTGGGTACAAGTCAGACAATAATTCTCCACAGTTAGAGTATTTGATTAACTTCCTATTAAGACATATATTCTTTACTTACAACCTCGATGAAATTATCATATAAAATATTAAATAATATCATTAAAATATTAATAAGGGACTATCTCATATTCCCAAACTAAGATCCCTAATATTAATTTTTACTGACTCATAAACTAAACCCCATACATTGTTTTCTAGATGAAAGTCTTCTGATCCATAGGAGAACTCATTTAATGAAGAGAGAAGTTCAATCCAATAGGGTTTCATTTCTACTGAAGTAAATGAGTATACAGTGTTTAATAAGATTTATTAGTTGTTGAATGCTTACTATGTGAGAGCTAGGACTCTAAATTGTTAATGTGAATTAACATTTAATTCTCAAACCAAAATTGTCAGCCGCATTTTGAAAATAGCATAACTGATACAATTAGTGGTTAATGGATGTGCCTGGATTCACTTTACCAGTAAGTGGCTAATCTTTACTGAGAACCTTGGTAGCCTGGCTCCTGAGCCTAACATTTGTAACCTCTGTGCTTCAAGGGCTTTCGGAATGAATGGCTGGTATAACGAACAAAGGAGGGTTTAATACTAAATGGGAAGGACACGCCCATGAAGCTCAAATGAAAGAGTGTTGAGAAGGAAAGAGATAATCTGAAAGGTTACCCACAAATGGAAATAATGCAATTAACAGGCCACCAAACTTGAGGCATTTCTTTCGAGACTGTATTTGCTCCCATTCTTTCCTGCTTCCAAGTCTGCTGATTAAAATTCCATCCAACCTTGAAGATTATGCAAACTATTCACACTTGTAATTGTTTGTTCCATGTTCATATTCTCTATATCCTAATCTAATGAGAGATAGTTCATGTCTGTCTTGCCCATTACTGTGTCCCCCGTGTCTACAACACTGTGACAGAGTAGCTACTTGACAATGTAATTTTTTATGTCTTCTCATTTTTGTATCTCTCTGTTTTTGTTTTGTTTTGTTTTAAAGATTTATTTATTTATTTATTTATTTATTTGACAGCCAGTGAGAGAGGGAACACAAGCAGGGGAAGTGGGAGAGGAAGAAGCAGGCTCCCAGCAGAGAAGGCTGATGTGGGGCTCGATCCCAGAACATCGGGATCACGCCCTGAGCCGAAGGCAGACGCTTAATGACTGCGCCACCCAGGCGCCCCTGTATCTCTATGTTTTATTATAGATTTTCAAACATATAAAAATACAGAGAATAAGCAGTCCTGTACCCATAATACAGCTCCCACGATTATCCACACACAGAAAACCTTGTTTTATATATTGCATGACCCTCTTCTCTCTATTCACTGAATTATTTTAAAAGCAAATCCTAGACATAGTCTAATCTCATCCATAAATATTTTAAAGGAGTTATTTTAAATGAATGAAAAAATGGAGACCCATATCACATACTACCTCTTTTATTAAATACTTTTTGAATCCCCTCGATCAAATGAGATTTCCACCCCTTATTTGAAAGCCTGTGGGATTTTGGTCGCCCTTACTTCACAGCATCTGTTCTGCTGTGTACATATTGTGAACATGGTCTTTACTTGTTTTTAGATTCTGAGCCCCTCAGACATGGGGACAATGTCTTACTTTTGCATATCATTCAAAGTCTATTGCAGTGTTTTGAACATAGAATCTAGTTTTCTGTCTCCTACACATTAGTTACAAATGCACGCAAAAGGATGCTAAAATAGCCCTCTTTCTGTTTGCATTTCAGCCAACAGCAAGACAATCGATGGGGTTCCAAACTCAGGTGCTAGATACAAAAAGCAGATGACTAAAAACTGTTTTCAGCTCCTCATCTTCATTTCTACCTTAATTGTATAAAAGGATTGAGGTTGAACCGGCCAAAGGAGAGAATTTCTTTGAAGAAACTTGTTGGACAGTTGTGGCATTTTCCCATTCATTCACCTTAAGTGAGAGAGGCTTTAGAGATCATTGGGACTCTGAAAGATTAAAAGGACTGGTAAGTAGATCTATGCCTATGAACGGCAGCCCGGGCTTCCAGAGGAAGTTCCCCGCCTAGCAGCAGGGTAACGAGGCAGCTACACTGGGGATAGGCTGTACTCCCACCAAAAGCTAGAGACAGAAGCAAAGTTTCTATGGTCTAAAGAAGACCATGTTGGAGAAAAAGACCCCATCCAATGATCTCGGCAGAGAAACATCAGAGGTTTACCACCAGAGGAAGAAAAATAGGGACAAGGCATTGTCTTGAGCCCATAAAGCCTTAGAATATCAGCTCTTCACACCTGCCAACCTAGGACTCACTAATGAGAAATACAAAATTATCAGTCAAAAAGAACATTCCCTTCTCTTATCTCTTCTCTCTCACTTCTGTCCCATCAGCCCTTAAGCTCCAAACACGGGGAAGTTGGAAACAATGCTTGAAGGTCAAGGAGAACACGAGCTTGCCCTGCCACAAGCACCTCCTAGACTGACTCAGTACCCAACTGGGGAATGAGGAGAAGTGACCACTTTGAGTTTTGATTACTAAGTTGGTCTAGACCTTTTTGCTACAGAATTTAGACTTTTTATGGGACTGAATTTAATTACTAAATTTATCCTTGTTATGGGACTAATAACAATAAAAAGTCCTTTAGACACCACAGTGTCCAAAGGCTTTTGAGAATTGGCCATGATTTCATTCTAGTGACAAGGTAGAAAGGAGCCTTCTGAGTGGATTTCATGAAGCAGTTCCCACACTCACCAAAGTCCAACTCTCTGAATATAGTGATTACATGCTTAAACAGGAGACAAGAGGCTACTAAGCCAAGTAAGCCAGTGAAGAGAGATTCAGGAGAAACATCTCAGTTCAGAAGATAGGATGACATGCAATTATTACCAAATTAATGGAGCATTTTTAGAAAAGAACAAAATGTGTATACTGACCTGTGAAAAATGGATATTCTCCTAGGTTTTAACACTAATTAGGAATGTCAGGACTTGGAGCAAAGTTGATAAAAAGTCCATCCCCTTTGCTACCATCTATGTCATTTTCTATAGAACCAAACTATACCAGGCACCATTTAAAGTAAAATTGTTTGCCAAGAGAGTGTAAGAGAGTGTAAGGCAGAGAGAGATTGTACAAGCCGACACATCAGCTATACCTGCTTTTGTCCTGTTGGACTAAAATGTGTATTCTACAATGGGATGAATTGGACAGTCCCTTATAATATACCTGTAACCATACTTTTTTATTTCTCTCACAAAAGAGCAGCAATATTTCAGTTCATAATGTACTGAGGATTATTAACTCAGGCTTTTGACCTTGGGCAGGTCTTGGCACTTTTATCCACCCCCAACTCAGATGCCTCATCTGTGATAAAGACAATCACACCTCATATGTCTCCAGCCCAGAACACACAAGCTTCTTAGAGTTCTTTAGACTCTGGTTTCCCAAAAATATCTATGGAAATGCACACAATGAGACATGCATGATTTTAAGATTAAGTCAGAAAACAAATAGACCAACATCCAGAGTCAGCGATAGGCAGAAACTCTTACGACTCATCTTCTCCCTTCTCATCTTTCCGCGCTCAGTTTTGAACCCACACATTACCCACCAAAGCGTTATCACCAAGCCACCTCCCCAATCCCCAAATCTCTCAGTTCTCAATAACAATGATAAAAATTCCTGTTCCTCAGAGCCTCTCATCTTTAAAAAAATACTGATAGGCGTTCAATGATACTAATCATTCTTAACCTGTCAGGTAATACAGGAGTTCTGTTATGAAAGAAATTGCAGTAGATAAGAAGAGAGAAGATATATGACACATAAACGCAAGAAGTATTAGAGGTGTCACAGTGGAGTTAGAGGTTACGAAAGAACACAAATGAGGGGACTTGTTCCGTGAGGACTCAAGATTGAAGTGGGAGTTTGGCAAAGCTGTGTGTACAGTTGCATGGAGAAAATGAGGTAGCTGAAAGCCATTCCAGTAGTAGTGGGAAACTCAGAGCCCACAGTAGACTGCGGCAATGGGGTCAGGGTGGGGATGTCTCCTAACCACATCACTTAAGCCTCTGAATTCTGAACCACATCAGATGGGCCAGAGATATGATGATGATGATGATGATTATGAAGGCGTACTTCAACAAGATTAGAAACCTGACTGAATACATAGAAATTTCAAGGGGGGGAAAGAAATACAAAACAGACTGTTGTTTAAGTCACGAAGAACATACTGGCTTTGCACAAGCAACGTAGGAAGAGCAACTAATTGCTACATTAATGAAAATCAGAACAATCCTGAGACCTGACTGCTTTGTAGTCCCCAACATTTGGAAACTACGCCAGGTGTTTAAAACAAAAAAAGATAAATAAAATGCAGTTGAATGCAGCAAGGTCAGGAAGAAGAAGAAAGACTGAAGATGAGTAGCTTTTCAGATAGATAATGTAAGGGGGGAAAATGAGGTTACAAGATATTATATGTACACTTCAATTAAAAATAAAAAAATTTTAAAGTTTTTAAAGAAACGTATGAACTAAGGAGGCACGTACAAGGATCCGCTAGTGGCTTTATATCACAAAATAAATACACAGATACATTGGGATCTCTCTCTCTCTCTCTCTCTCTCTCTCTCTCTATATATATATATATATATATATCTCCAGGAAAAATATCATTCTCTGGAAATCTGATAATAGATAAGTATAAAGTCTCAGAGACTTCTCGGGTTTTATATTTTTATCTGATTTTTAAAAATTCAATTATTTTTTGTTGGAAGGGGCCCCTTATCATAAGAGTTTGAAAGGAAAACACTGACTTATGAAAGAAGCATTAAGGAACAATAACTCAAGACGAAGTAGAAATCATGTGGATTATTAATTGTACTAGGACACCGCACAGCTACTGGCCAGTCTGAGAGCTGTTGTGCAGGTCATAAATTCCCGGAGACTGAGGGAGAGTAACTGAATTAACCATCTATTAATCAGAAAGGAAGAGGAAGCCCTGGTAATTAAGCAGCTGTCACCTGCACATCAATACTTGGAAAGCCCAAGTGCAAACCATCAAACAATCAATTTGTAATCACAGAAAACTGAGAACAGAGCTCTGACAACGGAAAGACTGACACAACACGCCTTTCGGAGAACAATTTTGTTTTATGATGGAGCGACGGGAGGGGCAGATAAGAGGGACTTCGAGAGGGACAGAGACTGCATGGAATTCATTTTATTTTTATTTTATTTTATTTTTTTTTTTATGGAATTCATCTTAAATCAGAAACTCTTTGAGCTGTTGATCCCAATGTGGCAGCAGAGTCAATGGCATGCATGCAGTCTCTAAAATCATTTGAATTAAAATATTTTTTGTTTTGCAAATTTAACACTCCTTATATACTACAGATACTTGAGATATCTTCAGCTACAATCACAAAGGAATTCCACCTCTTTTGATGAGCACAAAGGTGATTTCACCCAATTTTATAGGACTGTCATAATATTGCAACAATCAGTATGGCTCTCCTATCCTTTGAGACAGCACGTCTATGCACATAAATAATCTTATCAATCACCTTCTAAAAAATGCCTCCAGGAGAAGTCTTGCCAAAATAATCACTTTGCTCTTATAATGAATGATAGACTCAGTCTTGGCCACCAATTTATCCTATTGATGTGTTTGGCATAATTTCTCTAGGATGAATCCAATGAGTATTATAACCCACGGTAAGAAAGGAAAAATTGCTATCACCCCCAAATGCAGTATACATTCACTTGATACTCACTCCTTCAAAATTTGATGGCATTATTTATCTCGACTAGGTGCAGATCTCTGAAATGAGTGTTTTATTTGAGGACCTTAGTGCTTTTACACAGTGATCACTGCCATGCTTCCTTTTTTCTTTAGGAGAAAGTACCTAATAATTCAAGATTACAACATTCATCAGGACTTGACTTTATATTGAAGCCTTCTTAGACAAATTCACTAGTTCAGTATTTAACCATATCCATTAATGCTTTGGCAAAACTGTATCACAAAATTACTGCAAAAATCCAAGTTAGCTAGATATTGTATGTAAAAATAGCACTTTCACTTCAAAAAAGCATTTTAAAAAGAAAACATGTAACAGCCCATAATTCTAACATCACTGCAACATCTGTTCTACTTAAACATAAATAAATACAATGCAAATTTAAAAAGGCCCCTAATACTTCTTAAGTATATAAGCAGTTTCCATGTAACTGTCCAGAAATATTCTATGCAGAGCCAGTATTGCTATTTTTTATTTATTCAGATCTGCTGGTAAAATATGTACTATCCTAGTTTTAACTATTTTTAATTTAATAATTATCTGAAATTATTCCACACTAGCAGATAAAAATGTGCACAATTTTTGACAAACACATAATATTCCATGGTGAAGACACCATAATTAACCAGATATGATAGATATTTAGATTTTAGCACTGACTTTGCATTGAAAGAAAAAAAAATCCTCTTGTATATTTATCTCAAGAATTGGCTAAGCCACAAATAAAAATACAATTTAAATAATATATATATATATTTTTAAAAGTCAAGCACACATGAGAGTTTTCTCCAAATAAAATAGAAAAGAGATACCACTCAATCAGCTTGCTTTGGAGCATGAGGGAGTCAAGCTTTGGGAGAATTAAATGAGATAATGCTTCCAAAACCTTGGCTGACTGTCAGAAAATAATCAGGGCTGAAAAAATGTTCATTTTAGAAGTTGCCTGGAGATGGCGCTAGAGAGCCAGCATGTGAGACTTGTCTGCCCCCAGGAGAGCCAAGAGGGGTGGACTTGGGTAGTGGACCCATGAGATTGGGATGGACCTCAAGAAATATTCTCAAGGATAGGAAAATGGCACTTGAGGTGATGAGGCAGAAGGGGTGTCTGAGAGAAGAACAAGGCAAAGTGTAAGCTGTTCTCAGCAGAGCAGAGTCGAACAGCACACTTGGAAGTGGCTGACAGCAGGCTGGGTGGTACGGCAAAGGGGAGAATAAGCCGGAAGCCAATGAGAATAATGAGAATCCCTCATTTTCTTTATCAGAAATGTGGATGCTTTGTATAGAGAATTCTTGCTAAAGATGAGCTTTTTTTATTCCTAAACCATGAATGAAGACTTAAGAAATATACGACATAGAAGAAAATATATTCGTTGAGTTGAAAACACTATCCCTCTAAAAAGTTTTCCCAAATCATTGATTTCCCCAACAGCATTTCCTGTTATACAAACTCCAGACCAAACAGTTGAGAGGAGTGGGACAAGCTGACGCTAAGGTTCTTGTAGCTCTAGAATGAGATGATATAACGTAATGTAATATAGCACATATTTTTATATAATATACTAAATCTTTCATTAGTCACCATGGGATTCTCATTAGCTCTTGTAGAAAAATCATTAATACACAAAAAAGTTCAATTCCAGCTTGAACAAGGTGAAAACAGAAAGCAGAAGTCAAAGTATAATTTAATTATTAAAGTAGCAGAACTTTCATTGACATGGAGACTATAAGAACTCAAAGTTCTAGGCATACTGAGTGCTCTCAATAAAGGCAAGAAAGATAAATTTAGAAAATACAGTCTAACATCCAAAGAACATAATGAAAAAAGGACACTAGCCATGTCAGCCAAATATTTTATTTAAATTTAATTATGTTCCTGTCTTTAATAATTTTTTTCTGTAAAATCTAAGAATCTCTATGAGATACTCAGATATAAACTACAAAGTAATCACTTAAATGTATCAGGAAATAAGCTTTAACTATAATAAACATGATCACACAGAAATATGTAAAGAGTTTTCATTATTTACATTTATTTAATGGGAGTATATGTTTGCTATGATAAAGTTAATTTGCTAATGGTTTCTTCTTTTTGCTAATGATATTTTAAGTGAATTCATCACTCTTATGGTAACTAAACCACCTATCTTCATGTGGAGTGGGCATGTTTGTAAATCAAGAAAGCTTAACACCCCACCCTCTCTCTTTTTGCAGATTGTTCAAAATAAAATACACTAAAACATCCAAGTTCAAATGCCACCCAAGCCTACATTCTATAACAATCCCCATTGGAAAATCAAAAGACCAATTCCCAGCCAGTTATTATTGACCACTGTTATATATCATGGAGGGAGAATTTAAGACTTTCTCAAGCTCAGAAGATTATGTCAGCGTACAATCAGTTATAGGAAGAGAAGGAAAAGAAAATGTCAAAGAAATTCTAGGAAAGGAGGGAAAAAATGGTAAAAAAATTTCACTCCTGAGCTTGAAAACAATTGACAACAGACAAATAAATATTGCTTCAAACAGACACATGTGTCCAAAGCCCCACTCTACCACAGATACACACACACACACACACACACACACACACACACAAGACAATTGGAGGATGGACATATTAACACAGCTGAGACTCGTATTTCTCTATCAATGAATCTTTGCACAGGTATTCACATTTCACTGAATTTCTTCACTTTCTAAAACTCATAAAGTTAAATGAGAAAAATAAGATACTTGATAAACAAGACAGATTGGACAGAAGGTAAATAATACTTATCGAAAAAGCGGATTGTTGGTAGGTCTGAGATAGGTAGAAAGGAAGCGAGAATGTTCAAACACCACAGAAATGCTATCACATTTCTAAAATGTCAAAAAGGATCAAATCTATTTCTAACAAACTAAAGAGACGAAATTGATGTGTACTCTAACCTGTGGGGTAAAGTTAAAACTGAAGTGGTCCATTCAAGACCTGGGAAAAGAAACCAAGGATGAAAGGAGCCATCATATTTTCACAGACACATAAAATACCTGTTTACTATATCTTCTCCATTCCAGCACGGCAGCCCATCAGCAGCGGCTAATTCATTAACGCAAAGCTCATCAGCCAGGCCTCCATAGAACGACCTGTACAGTCGAAGGCTGTTGATAAATTCTCTGAATGGGAAAACAAAGAAAACAATTAAAACCAAAAATCCATAATAAATGCCAATATAAATGGCATAATTTGTTATGCATGGTATATAGAATGCAATTTTTTTTATTTTCACTGCTTATTTTTTATATATTCTCAATACTTTTCTAACAAGACAAATACTATACTTTTTTAAAAAAAGAATGCTAGTATTCAAATTTACTCTTTCGAATCCGAGTTTTCACAGGGTATGATTTTTATATAACTCAAGTCCAAAAAGCTGTGAAGAGTACACACTCACACACACACATACGCACACATACACACACACACACACACCCCACTTAATGTAGTATCCCTAAATTTAGCTGTGCCATCTAAATCACAGTAATACTAACTACTTACTTTTCTGGACAGAAATGTCAGAGGCTTTTAACAAGCTAATCAATTGCTTACTGATTAGAAGTTTATTAAACTTGGATGGTTTTCCTATTTGGGTCTTCTCTTTGGTATATGACAACATAAAATAATATGTCCTCACTGATGTGGGAAACAGAGGCAGAAGAAAAATTATTAAATGTCCTTACTACCTTCAGCTCACTGACAAGTCCTCCAAACAGGCAGAGTAACATTCCTCTAGTGACTCAACTGCCTCGATGCTAATACTTTGCTAAGGGCAACAGGCAACCTTAGCCCAACCCCCAGGATCCTGTAAGTCTACTTGAACATATAAAAATTCCTTTGGAAACTTCCTTTATCTCTACCCCCCCTAAGATACATGTTGGCAATCATCCCCCAAGCATATGATATATATCTGAAGTGTCTCATGACTCAGATTTTATTAGACGGTAATAAATGACCTTTTCCCAACAACAGCTAGCCCCCTCAAGCTCCTGGAAACCTTGCTTCCAAAATTCCTTAGAGTCTTACGCTATCCCTAACCCCTCCCAACTTGAAAGTATATAATGGGCCACTCCTCATGACCCCAGTGCAGCTCTTTCTGCCCAAGGGTCCTGTCCCCATGCTTTAATAAAACCACCTTTTGCAACAAAGATGTCTCAAGAATTCTTTCTTGGTCACCAGCTTTGAACCCTAACGTCTTTCCTACATCATTCACTAAATATGAAAAAACCCAAAAATGTAACATGTTTCAAAAGCATGAAAATAAAAGTTGTTGGAAGGAATATTATTTAATACATTGACTGTTTTTTTTCCTCTCATACTACATCTCTTTCCTCCATTAATTATAGGAAGGGAAAATTCAACAACAACAACAAAAAAGTAGTTTGCTTTTTAATTTAAAAAGCCAAAACTTTCAAGTTTTAAAATCAAAGCTTTGAGGTCCCAAGAACCTGAATTTTAGCATTTCAAAAAACCAAGTCCTAAAAACTATACTTCTGAACTTTTTTAACATAAACCAATGTTTTGGACAATGAAATGAAAAGCCACTAGCTTAATACAGAAGAGATGTCCTCTGGACTAGAATACAGGGACAGGAGAAGGAAAGCAAACCAGAAATCCATAGGTTGGGTAGTTAAAATGCAGCAATTATAAAATTGCATCCCCCACTGATATTTTAAAAATAATTTCTTTAAAAATTAGATCAAAGAGGAGGGGTGGCTCAGAGCAATTTTTAAAAAATTAAACCTGAATTTGATAGCACCGAGGCTCAACTCTATAATTTTTAAAATTCCCTCTCTTAGTGGTTTTCAAATAACTCTTCGTGGAAATGGCTGGAGCTGTAAGTAACTACCAATCTATAGGAAGGATAAATGTCATTTTCGAATATGTAACATCTGAAATCAGATAGATCAGAAGTTCCCACAGCAAATGTCTGGTGAGTATGTAACCAAATTTTTAGCAAAGCTTGATCAGACATTTAATAACAACATGACTGCAGGAAGTACAAACCTCATTTCTAATGCTTATACTCAATCCCCCAAAAAAGTATGCTGTATTTTCTCACAAGCATAGTAACCACTCATTTATATTTATTTATACTTTTTTTCTTAAGGGGAGGGGCAGAGGGAGAGGGAGAGAAAGAATCTTAAGCAGGCTCCACGCCCAGCACAGTGCCCAATGCCGGGCTTAATCTTAAGCCCCTGAGATCATGACCTGAGCTGAAATCAAGAGTCAGATGCTTAACCGATAGGGGCACCCAGGCGCCCCTACACCTATTTATACTTTAAGTTGATTTTCTCTAATAGAAAATAAGTCCCCCCTCCCACCCTATGAGGGCCATATTCCTACTAACTGGAATGCATGAACAAATATCAATTCTCATGTTGCAGCTACTAAAACATAATGGATGAAGTCAACTGATTCTTTCCTAGAGGGGTGGGGTTTAATAAATGGAAAGATATGTGACTCCTGTCCTGAATTCCGTTTACTATAAATGATTACCTGTTTGGAATCAAAGAGTCTTCTACAGATGAAGAGGCATGGCACAAATGACTGGAATGTTGAGATCTCCAAACTGATGGGATAAAACTAAAACGATATTTCTTATGGACCCCAAACCTCCTCCTCCAGTCTTGGTGAATGGTGCCTTCACAACCAATAGATCATACTGGGAAAAGCTTTACATCTTTCTTGGCTAGTCCTCTTTCCCAATGCTACTCTCATTGCCTTAGTTGAAGCCCTTATCATCTCTCTGGAATGACTGCACTAGAGTGGCATACCTCTAATCTCTTCCTTAACAATCACCTCTCATCCTCCAAGAAATCCACCTCCTAAAATTCAAATCTGATATCCCCCAGTCTATGTCACTCACATGCTTAAAGCCATCAATGGCTCTCTCTTCTCTACAGCATAAAATCCAAATTTCTCAGAAAGGCATATAAGGCACCGTCTCACCTCCATTTCAGCAACCCAAGCCATACTTTAGGCTTCCACAAGTGAGAGACTTGCTGTTCCCCAAACACATCTTCATGCCTTTGCATGCGTTCCCTCTGAAAGCATCATATCCTAGAAGATTTCCACTCACTCTATAAAGCAACAGCTATCAGTTACTTGTCCCAAACTACTAAACACTATTGAGTATCAAGCTCTGTGTTGACACTATAGCCAAACAAGGCAGTCCCTACCTTCTAAGAAAGTACTTTCTAGTGAAAATCCACAATAATAACACAGTGTTAATGGTGCCACCTTTGAGGACAGAGACGGAATCAGGAAATGTGTACAAACAAGATACTACTTCATTGTTTCATGCAAAAACAAAAAACAAAAACACAAGCAAACAACAACAAACAAAAAACAATAAGCAAACGTAAAGAGGAAGGAGAATATTGTGTGTGCAGTTTAGCAAGTTGGGAGTGGACTTATGGGAATTATAGTTAAAAGGTAGGAAGAGGCCAGTTTGTAATCAGCCTTATTGATCATCAAAAAACCGTTTCAGTTTTATTCAGAAGGCAGTGGGAGCTATTAAAAGTTTTTCAGCAAGCAAGTGATGGCCTCATGACAGTATTGTGGAATTAGGTAGAAAGTCAGTGAGGTCACTTAGCAGGGTATAACCAAGACTCAGGGGGAAGAAATATGAGGATGAGAAAAAAAACACCTGTCAGTGAGCATCATGAAAAGTGTTAGATTTGAAAGACATTAGGAATCTAGAACTGACAGTAAAAGTAAAAGTTTTAATATAACTCCTAATTGTCTTTCTCAACCCCCCTGAGGTGACTGAGGGGATGATTATCCCAGTGCTATTCACTGAGAGAAGAAATAAAGGAAGGAAGATAGAACTCTTTCAATGTCCCACACTATGCTTAGGATTGCTCCTCTCCTGCTCAATATTTTCATCTTTCCGTGGCGCATATCACTGTCTATTCTAGCATGTCATGTACTTACTATATTTTATTATTTCTTATCTGTTTCCTACTCTAGAATAAAAGATTCAGGCAGACAGGGACTTTTTTTTTTTTTTTTTTTTTTTTTTTTTTTCTCACCTATAGAGATCTTAAAACAGTTGTGAAGGCATACAGTAAGCTCGATTATTAGTAATTAAATTAATAAATGACAACACTAATAATTAAGTCTACTCTCAACATGTTCAGTTTGTGATTTCTTTGGAATGTACAGAAAGAGAAATCAAGTACAATGCTACTTTCAGACCTACTATGTGCAATACCATCTGGGGATCTTGCCAAAATGCAGACTCAATTCAATAGTTCTGGGGGGGAGCCCAAGATTCCACATTTCAATGAAGCACTCAGATGCGGCTGAAGCTACTGGTACAAGAACCATGAATACCATGGATATTTGCTGTTGGATGTGTAACCTTGGAATCAGGGGACTGGGCGTGTGATGTGAGAGTCATTATCTCTGGGGGTGGTGACCAAAGTCATGAAGGTGGATGAAATCTATCAGGCAAATAACAGGTAGTAAGAAAAAGTCAAAGGAACTCAGAAGTACATTGAGCAAAGAGAGAAAATCTTCAATGGTAAGAGCTGTGAACATTAAAGAAAAAGGGAATTTGAACCTAGAGAAATTCCCCACTGTGTAAAATGCCATTACGAGAAGTTACTTAAAATAATGAAAATGTCCTTTATATGTGGTCCCTCAAAAATGCATATGTTGAGACAAGGCCTTCAAAAGTTAAATAGATTTAAATGAGGTCATATGGATAGAGCCTAATTCGAGAAGACTGGTGTCCTAATAATAAGAAGAGATGGTAGGGGTGCATGCACACAGAGGAGAGGCCATGTGAGGACACAGGGGGAAGGTAGCCATCTGCAAGCCAAAGACAGAAACCTCCCGAGAAACCAAACCTGCCAACATCTTGATCTTGGACTTCAAGCTTCCAGAACTGTGAGAAAATTGATGTCTGTTATTTAAGCCACCTGGTCTGTGGTATTTTGTTATGGCAGCCCTAGCAAACTAATACAAAAATGAAAGCATTTGAAATAGAGTAATGGTCTTCATTTTTGCAGTATGATGAGTACTAAAGAGAGAGTGAGAAACTAAGAGTAGAGCCCCAAAGATGAACATTAAGAGAGTTTTGTGTGTGTGTGTGTCTGTCTGAATATACAAGAGACTTGAAAATATTTGTGTATGAAAGGGAAGGACATAGGAAGGGGTTGTCCTTCATCAGCTTGTTCCCGAATATCCCAATTCTCTACATTCCAGGCACAAAGCCACTCTGACTAGCTTTAGTATGTGACTTACTCTAGGTTCTAGTGAATGTACACAGGAGTAAGGTATGTTCCCTCCAAGCTTAAGCTTTAAGAACCAGTGTGGTTTTGTCAGCTTCTGTTTGCCTCTCCCCTGATGACTGGCAATGTGTCACAGGGAGGCTGCCTGGTCACTCTAAGGCTTAAAACTAGGGCAAGTTGAGCAGCGCCCCCTCCTGGTCTAAAATGTGAACAGGCTAAAATGTGAAGAAAAATGCTTTGAACCAATGTTAGGTTGGGGTTGTTTGGTACCATATCATAATTCAGTCTTTCTTAACTGATAAAAAGATAAAAAAAGAAAATTAAAAATTGATATATCACCAATTCTGAAGAGAGAGTAAGAATTACTGAAAAGAGAGTGATTAACTTTGGAGCAAATTCTCTAAGACTAAAATGACTGAAGAAAGTCTGTGAAAGTTAAGATAAAGTTTTGGTTTGTGAAGACAGAAATTTGAGGGGAGATCCTGCTTCAGAACTTTGTAGTCTTTGTGTGGAGGTTTTTAGGTCACAGGAATTAAGAGTAGTGTTTGTTGCAAGAAGCGGTTGCATTGGAGGGCCAAGGGATCTACACTGGATATAGAAAAAAATTGAATTAGGAAATGAAGGAGATAAACCACCAGTAGCTATCATGAGGTAAAAAAAAAATTTATCTACTGCCACAGAGCCAATCAATGTCGGTCCTATTACAAGAATCCATACTTCAGTGCCCAGGTCAATGCTTGGCCTACTACACGCCATCATGCCTCCTTTTCAAGTTTTACATGAAATGTCTCAATGAATAAAATATTATATTCTTTGGATGATTCAAAATTCAACTTGCTGGAAGGGTGACTATATCCATGCAATTACTTTTCTATAGTTGTGAGAGTCTTTCCAGTTAAAACTAAGAGCATAATAAGTGTAGGGAGATGGTAAAAGTTCCAGCTAATTATCCTTGAGGAGCTATGTTACATATGTCAGTTGTTCACCTTAGTCTTCAGACATCTTACTTAGTCTTGACAGTAACAGATAATATTTTTTAAATATTTAAAATATTTTTACAAACAGAAAAACGTTCTTTGTCAGAATATTTATTCAAAGCCTATATGTCAAGGCCATACACAAATTAATACTTCCTCGTTTGGGCCTGCAACAGTTTAACAAATGATATCCCTGTCTAGTTTTGCCCTCCTGTCTTCCTTTCACTGCATGTCCCTTTTTTTTTTTTTAAAGATTTTATTTATTTATTTGACAGAGAGAGAGATAGCCAACGAGAGAGGGAACACAAGCAGGGGGAGTGAGAGAAGAGGAAGCAGGCTCCCAGCGAAGGAGCCTGATGCGGGGCTCGATCCCAGAATGCCCGGATCATGCCCAGAGCCGAAGGCAGACGCTTAACAACTGAGCCACCCAGGCGCCCCTGCATGTCCCATGTTGTAACCGGAATTGGCTTTAGAAATGAGCCCAACATTTCACCATTTTAAAACCCTAACGATTCAGATAAAATGTCTTACCATCGCACATAATCTCTCCACTCTCCACCCCTTAGTCTCCTATGACAGGCCCTCTTCCCTCCACTCACACACCCCAGCCAAAACTGCACACTTATACTCACATAGCAGAAGAGATTTCCATATTTACGGGATAAGATTCTGAGTTTAGCACATGCAGTTTCCTCTACCCCTACATGGCCTTTTCCACCATCACTCTCCCAAACTTCTGCCCGTCCTTCAAGATCCAGCTTAAAGCTTATCTGCCTTCTACGTCCTCGTCTGACCAGCGTGTGCGGTTTTGTTGCTCCTCCTTGTTTCTCACACAACACTTGGCATCTGTTTTGCAGCCCTGGCTAGCTGATATCATAATCCTTGTGTTTGCATGTCTGCCTCACTGGTTACAGGGCCTGTTTAATAAAGGCAAGAGCCATGTCTTCTTTAAATCCCCAGGGTTTGGGTCACAGTTTGGTACCCAACAGGCCCTCCACAAATCCCCCCTGGAATTCGTCCCCCATGCGGTCTTAGTTTTTAATCGTGCCAGAATTAGAAGTTTCTAAAAGAAAGGCATTTTTAAAATGATAACAATAATTGAAATTCCTTGAAGGATACAGTTGACTTGGGACCCTTGAAATTAGAGGACTCATTCCTAGATTGTGGAGAAACAGACCTTCCTCACGTGCTGCATTAGAAAGTGAAGAACTCAAAGGAGCAGGACCACAAGCTGTACCAGACAGACAGGCTCAAGTTAGAGTCCATATATAAGTGCTGCTGAAATTAATACGTGGGGACACAATAATATTTAGTCACTCTGCTCTGTAAGATGGTTATCATAATTAATACCTCACAGACTGTTACAAAAACAGTTAGAGCCTGAGACCATCTGTTCTGGTGACTCTCTGTCCTAACTGCACACTGTCATCGCCATGGAAACATTTAAACTATACACCTAGAATTCTCCCTCATTCCGATGTATTGGTCTGGAGTGGGACCTGGGCATACGAGCGTTTCTGAAAGCTTCCTATAAGATCCACATGTGTGGCCAGGGTTGAGGACCCGTGATTTAGTCTAATTCTCTTCTTTTGAAACTAAGGAAAAACCAAAATCAGAGAAGGTAAGAACATGTGAAAAGCAAGGGAGTTATTTAGGCAGGAATTTATTCGTAGCCAGCCTTGACATCTTTGTTTCACTAATTAACTAACTAAATAATTCATTAATAAACATGCCATCTTAGCCATGTCAGGCTGATACTGAATAGCTGATATATCAAAAGCTGAATGAATCTTTATATAGAAGAACATTTCCATCTGTTTAAAAAATTTTATGGAAATTATCATCTGTTAAAAGAACACGATTAGTAGATTGTTAGGCCAGAAAACACGTATATCACTTCTTTCTGCCAAAATCTACGCTTAGAAGGCAGTATGTTTAAACAGGATTTCTCTGTGTATTTCTACCAGTCTGAAAGGTCTGGTACAGGACGCAGGGAGCAGGGCAAATTCTGCTCCCTGGCTAATGAGCAGCTTTGTCCACTGTGCTCGCACCCTAAAGAGGAAAAAGGCTGTAGCACAATTGATCATTCATAGCTTGCAGCCTTGTTTGCCCTGAGCTTCCTAAAGGCAAGGGAGAAACATGGACCAGCATAGTTATTGCTTCATTGTTTCCCATGCCCTTGGGGCCAGCAGTGCCAGAAAGGGCTCCTGATGCATCGCGTGGTAAAAAAAAAAAAAAAAAAAGGAAAGGAAAGGAAAGGAAAGGAAAGGAAAGGAAAGGAAAGGAAAGGAAAGGAAAGGAAAGGAAAGGCAACTCACCCTGAAGTGTCATTTATAGTTTGGCTGACATAGGAATGCCCAGTTACTACTATCCCACTGAGCAATGCTCCTGATTGGTTGGACCACTGTAATTGACTTTAGTCATTTTTAATGATAAAAATAACATAGCTTTTCATAAACAGTGCAATAAATAAAAGACACACGAAGAACAAGTTAGTATCTGTGCCTCCACAGTGTGTCCCCCCCTCCTTTCTGAGGAAACCCACGGTAGCTGCCTGGTGTGCTTTCTTCAGTTCCTCTCTGTGCACCCTAACAGTAACCAAACACTGACGGACAGAGACAAAGAGAGACGTAGTAGCAATTTGTTTTAACAAAACTGGAACCAAGCTAGGTACACGTATGTTCACTTGGCTTTTCCCACTTGACAATATATCATGAACCCATTTCAGAGGACTAAATCTCGGTCTTACTTTTTTTGATATAGCTGTATAATATTCCATAATCTGAATACAGCAACTGCACCGTAATCTATCAAAATAGTCCATTAACTAATTTACATTTTAATTAATAAGGCTGATATGTTCCTCACACGTCTGGCTTAAAGAGTGGCAACCACATGTTTCAACTTTGCTGATCTCCTAGGGAGTTGTTTTCACTTAAGCATATGGCCCTGATTTTACATTTGATTTTGCATTTCATTTCATTAGATGTCGCTGAACACAGAGCTATATTCAACAGGCACGCCTCTAGATCTTATATCTTTATCTAGCAGGAATTTGTTTCAATTTTAAAACATTCACAAACTGTCACTTTCTCTCCTTTTTTCCCATTGAACACAATGTGAAAGAGATGATTTCTAATTTTGACCAAAACTAATTATCTGGAAAAGTATTGGAGAAGAATCTTATTTTCAAATGGAACTTTTCTCTGAGGAATGTTTCAGACTACACGCTCCTTTATTTAATGACACGTATTGATTTTTTTTTTTTACCTCTAAAGTCAGTCCACAAATAATACAGAACCCAAATTAAAAGCAGTGCCTCCCATGCTGTTTGAAAATAATCTGTCGAACAAAGGTCAAATGTGCAGTTTGCTAGTTAATGGCCTGAGGCAAAGTTAAAGTTAATGTGGCACTAATGAGCAGGCTCAACCCTGTAGAGATGTCTGACCACAGTTGTCAAACAGTAGACATTTAAAATGTCAGTCTTCCGCTCAGCAGAGGAAATCTATAATTACACGTTTCCAGACAACTATTTTCTCTTGCATTTCTGAATCTGTATTTAATAAGCTTATTTTATTCTCAACTAAGTCATTCTATTGGACAAAATATTTTTATAATCTTCGAAATAGAAAAATATTTAGATTACTGTGCTACAGCAATAACAGTTCTTGCTGTTAAATGCTTGGAAGTAATTAAATTTATACAGTCAGATTGGCTAGAGGGAGGACTGAAATCTAGTTTCCTGGCCCCTTTCCACAGACTTGGCGACACATGGAGAGATGGGTGGAAAGGGTGAATATGAATCGGAGAAACGGTGGCACCATTCATCACAAATACAGATGCGCTACAAGCACATTGCACTTGTATTTGCTTAAAAACAACCAAAAAAAAAAAAACACCTAATTTTCCTAAAAGAGTAACTCATACAGTGTGCTCTCTGAACCCCTCTTGAACCCGCTGTTCATTATAGAGGCTCTGACTGAAGGATCCACACCATTCTCAGGAGAGAAGGATTTTTTTTTTTCCTAACTAAATGATTCCAGGGTTTTTTTTTTCCCCTCATAGGAAGTCCTCTTGTTCACACGACATGATTTCCCTTCCTTAGAAGATTTACTGTGCTTTCCCAACAAATGGAAGGGGTTAAGATGGGCAGTAGGTTGGGGGGAGTACCAAGGGAAGAAATGGGAAGAAGAAATGGAAAGGAGCTCTGGAAATAAGCTAATATCCTCAGATACTCTCTGCAAAGGATTCTTTTTGACATGTGCTCTATGTTTAACACTCTGTGGTGGTGATTTTACACTAGTTCTGAGCTGGACGTTCATAGCCATCTATGCAATTAGTATAGACACTTCTATTTCTCACTTTTCAGTAATGCTCCAAACCCAACACACTGCCATATAATGTCCCAGTAAAAAAGCACCCTTTCTGAAAGCATCCGCCTTTAAAAAGAGTGATTTAAACCTGATGTCAAAACTAGGTCTTCAAAACTCTCCTCTCATTTTCCCATACTGTAAAAATGTACCTCAAAAAGCACTGACTGTTCTCCATTAAAAAGGACTTTAAACAAAGATCTTAACTCATTTATAAAAATAAACACAAGACCACAGGTCTAATATTTAAACACATTTGAGCATCCAGCCCAAAAGAGATGAGACATCATTTCTCCTACCTCATGATTTTTGTTCATTTTAATAAAAATATGCAATTATTTGTTCAGTTCTACTGGTTTCAGAAAGCATGCTATTGCTTTTTCAACAGAAGAGAAACATCTAGGACATGATTAGGTCAAGACCAATAAGTTCAAATCAAAAGATGTTTGCAAATCTAACGATTCTAGTATACTTTCTTAATACTAAGAATCATTATTGAGTATAATACCTTGAGATTCAGCATTTTAGGTCACTGTTGAATGTTACTCTTTTGCAGTAAAATATTTTCTATGGTTACTAACATTTTAACTATAAACTCCATGACTTAGAGAATATGAGAACATATTCTGACAACATTTTCCTCTCTCAGCATGAGCAGAAAACTAATAAAAAAACCTTTCCCTTTAATAGTCTGCCAATAAATGGGCTTCTTCCTCATTCCTTCTTCTGGGTTTTTATTTTATTTTTTTTTTCATTTTGTGATTTTAATCCTATACTCCTGGTCACTGCTATCCACCAACTTATCTGATTGACAGACAATATACTTCTGGTACAAATTGTTCTTGCTTACATCTTCAGTTACCATATGTCTCTCAGTGCAGATACTTGCGTTCCTGAACTCTGATGGGCTTTAGGGTCAGAAAATCTAAAATTAAAAGGGTTCAGAGAAAATGAATTATTTTTGTCTTCAATTTTATTCCTCTTATTCTGGTAATTCTCATTTTTTCTAGAAAGAAATTGCTCTTGAATGTTACATGTAACCCAGGTTTTAGTTTGGGTGGCACAGAATATTACTGACCAAAGCTGAGTGATGTATAAAATTACCGTTGCTCAAGTATGACACCTAAAATATTGTTCATGTGATGGGAATTATAATCATACTTCCTTCCCTCACGACCATTCATACAGCTGTTTGTTTATATAAGGCTTAGCTTACATTGGAAAATGTAGACAAAGCAGATACAATGAAGATTATAAATCCTTTGAGTTTACTTAATTTGTGGGACTCCAAAGTCACAGTGTGCATGTCTAATGGGATTCTTGCTGAAGACAGTGAAACCGACACAGCCAAGGAAGCACCTTAGACCTGCTGATCTTCAAAGTCATCAAACAGAATGAAGCATATTTTTGAGAAGAAACCTGGATCTGAAAGTCTATAGTAGGGACCCAAATAAAAAAGAATCATCCTGAAACAACCTTTGAACTTTCATTCAGTTGCACTTCCAAGTAAAAGTTTCCACATACAGCCCTGGAGATCATGATATGTCCTGGAAATGGTTGATACACATTCATGTCTGGGAGTGCAGATGGAAAACAAAAACAAAAACAAAACAAAATAAAGAAAAAAACAGTGTCTCCATCAAATGATATAATCCACCCCAGAAACACATTTCTCCTATTTTGAGGAACCTGTCATTTCCCTTAAACATGCAATGGGATAAAAATATAGATATCCTGTTCCCCGTTTTCCCATATTATTTACGTGCATCATTTAGACTCTTAGAATGCCATTAACAGATTTAAACTGATGGAACTGGTTTTTGCTGTGCAAAACCAAGTGGAAGAAAGTGCATGGTACTCTTGCTAGAGACTGAGCACCGCAATGCTTCTACATACAATTACATGGGCTACTCTAGTAAAAGAAATAAGCCTCACTTATCATCCTGATTTAGGCTGCACAGATTCTGCTAAAAATTCTGAAATCGTTTTCATACACTCCTACAAAAATCATCAATTTCAGTATTACATGACTTTAAATCGTTCTTACCTCTCCAAAAATTGAGTGGAAAAAAAAAAAAAGGAAGCTGAATTGGAAGGGTTTTTTTTTTTTTTTTAACTCTGCCTATGTTTACCGACTTTCCAGATGAAAAAGGATAGAAGATTCACTTTTTTGTAAGGAAAAAAAAAAAAAGAAAACATATTCTCAGGTATATTAGCCAGGGAGAATTTCACTCACAGTTTGGTTTTCTTAGTTGGGGGATATGTTGAGCCATATCAATGGGATAACCCTACAGTCACAATTCTAAACGCTACTGAAAAGCTTCTAGCTCATTTGGCAAAGCTGCTACTGGGAAATGGGTTTTTGGAGAATCCGTTTGGAAAAAAATGGTTGAATTGGAAGGTCATTCTTCCTATGGCTAAGAAAAAATATGTGTATTTTTTTATTCTTCTTGTAGTGAGAAATTTGAGGAGACTTATTTCTACTCACACTGTCTTAATGTTGAGAGCCTCAATATTACCGATGTTGCAAATTAACTTGAGGACCAAAGCATTGTGGGCCATCAGTGTAACTTTCAAGAGCTTAGAATAAATCTCACACTCCTTGATATAAAACTACCGTCATCTGAGCAAACAAGTTACAAGAGTTCTAACTGCAGCCAGTGATGGCTACACAAATCTGCTTTCTATAATTTTCAAGACTTGCTGCCATCTCGACAAAGAGAGTATCTGTTAGATACCAAACGTGTACACATAGCCACGTCCAAGACCAACCACAGTTTCCACTTCTAGTCCATACCTTTCAGTACAAATACTGCTCAATGTTAGCTTAATCATTCCTTGTTTGGATTTTGTTTCAGGTATGTCATGAAATAGTCACTAATTCTCCATGAACATCTAGAAAGTAAGAGCAAATCTCATTTTTCAAGGCCTTATTTTTAATATAAGTTTTAGCTGGAGCAAACTGCTTTTCAATATAACAAAATTTTGCCTGTATTTGTTTATGAACTTTCTTTTTCTGGGAAGTTTTTATCAGATTCTCAGTGGGATACGTGACCCGCAAAGGTTAAGCACCACTAGCCTAAACTTTTGCCATATGTTTGTTCTGCCTTCTGGCATTCCTTCTTCCTGTGTGCCTGGTTTTTGACCCCCTAGGGTCCTGCTTTTCATTATTCATGTAGGTCTTGACGCTGGTCTGCCTGGGAGCTCCCGTTTCCTCAGCCCTGCTCTGGCCTGGCCTCTTGCCCCCTACCCAAAGCCTTGCCTTGGCCTGCCCTGCCCTGCCCTGGGTGCCCTCGCTCCTAGCACTCACCAAGCACTGTTTTAAATTAACCAGAAATGTTCTCATTGAAGGGAACATGACTTTTATTTTAGTAAATTAAACTTACAGGTAATAAATAATAATGGCACCTCAAAGAAGTACTAACTTCCGTTTAGGAAATAGATTGGAAATTGCTTTCTCCAGTCCTATAAGTGATATTAAATTTTTCTCCGAGTTGACTTTTTCTTGACATACGGATATTTTCATCCACCGAGTTTATATACACACAATTCATCATTAAGCCCGGTATGTCAATACTGATTTGACCATATAAACACATACACCCAAACACACACATCAAGAATTTTTAAACATTAACTAATTTTGGTTTCACTAATAAAGTATTGGCTAAATAAGGTTTGACTATGCAGGTATAAATTCATGTACTTTAAACCAACTGATCCTATGCATATGAACCTATTCCAGCTATCTGGGCAATAATCCTAAATAATATCAAGTGTCCTTCATTCAGATTATGTTTAAAAGTTTCTCCTATGCTTAATTAATTATTTTAGTCACTTCACTGTGTTCTTTTGCAATGAAAAGGGTAAAATTTAATTAGCTTTCAAGGATAGACACATCCTGAAACAGAACGTGCCCTGACTCATTCCTTTCCTCCAACTAAGCAATTTCAAGTGTCCTTTTTAGTTCCCATTCTCAATAAATAAAATTGTGAATGTTCAAGTTGTGAAAGTCCTACTCAAATCAAGATTTAATAAACACATTAGAATAACATGGAGCGGCCTGATGATACAATATTCCATTAAGTTCTGAAGAGACAATTGAGAAAAACAAAAACTCATAAAACAATTTAAATTATACTTTGTCTCAAACATTAAAAAATCCAGTGTTTCCAAAAATTCTCCTCTCCCCACCTTCACATCAAAATCCTCTGCTATATCAAAAATATTTTATTTTTACTAAGCATCTAGGACAGTCCCTATTACCCCAATGCACAGCCATGCATGCAGCCAATCCCCATAATTGGCACATTCTTAAATGGGAGGTTTGGCTAATTGGAATGCTTGCTGGAGAACAGATGGGGCACTGGTGTTGAGACTCTGTCTTAATTTACTGTCCTGGGGTTTTCCTAATTACCCGCTTAATTGGCACAGCCACACCACTTTGAAATAATAATGTACCGCTAATTATCACCGATTTAAGCTTGCTAATAGCTTATTCTTACCAGCTAACTTCAAGAAATCAAGCAGAGAGCAGGAACTGCCACAGGGAAATCACTCTGCCTGGGCTGGTTTAGACAGCTACAGAAGTGCAGTGTCCTTTACAGCTGTGCTGATTTGGTTTCTGCCCCCAAAGACAACATAGTGATGCTTTTCTGGATGCTTAAAGGAATAGTAGCTCTTCCTTGAGTTTCTCAACTTTTGGAGACCTCTGTAACTGGTATGTGTCAATAACTCAAAGTCTCAAATTAGCTGGCATTCTACATAAACAAAAAACGGGGATATTGAACAAGTGCAATCACGTCTCCAAAATAACATCAAAAGAATCCAATGCTATGGTTTCCCTTTCCTCTTTCCATGCTAAAAGACTGACATACTCTATACTTCAGGCCTAGCACAACCCTCAGAGTCAAGGACAGATATGGATGGCCTTCTTCAAATGTTAGAAATAGAGCGAGGAAAAGACAAGGTATTAAACACAAGGGTTCTCCTTTGAAATGAATACAAAGGAGGAAGGGGGAGAAAGAAAACGGACAAAGGGGTTCCGAACTTGGGAATTCATAGAGAAATATCTGTATTTAGGATCAGATACTATACTTCTGCCTTAGTTTGCATTTATTTTGCATCTGTTGTAGGTGCTTTTTCATACATCTCTGAGTCAAACTCCCTAGAAGCAGTTCGTGAGACAGGAATTTGGATGCAGACAATCCATCCCATTGAGGTAGTGCTCTTAAGAGACAGGTAGTGAGGGAAGTAGGATAGAGTGGGCAGGAAGGAGGTACGTCAGGATGTGGTCTCAGCTGCAGCCAGACTGCACACATGGACTGCGTCACACATCTGGACCCATCACACTGAGTAAGGGCAAGCATTCGATCCCCCGGTGTCCACTGGGCATTGCTTATGAGCCTCTGCCAAGGGGGTGAGGAAGGTGGGAGGTTAACCCCCTCTTTCAGGTGGATGAGATGGCGTGTAGTTCTCTTCCACATGGAACAGAACTGACCCGTGTAACCTGTAGGATACTGCAGAAATGACAGTGGGGACTTCAAGGCTAGGTCAGAAAAACACTGCAGCTTCTGCCTTTCTCTCTCAGATTATTTGCCCTGAGGAAAGCCAGCTACAGAGCTGTGAGAAAACTCAAGGAGAAGTCATTGTGACGAGAACGTGAGGCCTCTTGCCAGCAGCACTGTGACTGTGCCGTCTTGGAAGATGATATCTGGTCCTGCTCGAGCCTTCAGAGGATTGCAGCCTCACCTGACCTTGAGAGCCATCACCCTAACAGACCATAGCCAAAAAGAAACCTTGAGTCAAAACAAAACCCCACAGCCAAGCAGCTCCCAAATTCCCAACCCACAGAAAATTGCATAATAAATGGCTGTTGTTGCTTTAAGCTACTACAGTTTGGAATGACTTGTTAAGTAGCAATAGATAATGAATATAGATGGCTCCAATTTGTTGAGTGCAATTCCCCAGAGTAGAGGGCAGCTGTGTTTTACCAGCAACCAGGAGACAGCAGCCGGGAGACAGATAAAATGGCCAGGTAAAGGGACGTGAGCCCGGCCCCAGCAGGAGCCACCAGTGTAGCTAACTTTCCTATGAAACGTTTCCACTAAACCTCACATACGACTTACAATGCCATGTCATGAACTTAATTAGGGACATTTATATTTTTAAAAATGGTAGCTGGCAACAACCTAGAATTCTGGACCTAGTAACAATATTCTTCAAAAATGAAGATGTGTTCAAACAAAAGATGAATTTATCACCAGTAACAGGTAAGGAAAAATATACTAAGGCTAAATAAAGCAAAATGATTCTAGATGGACACACGGAACTTCAAAAAAAAACAAAAACAAAAAACAAAAGCACCAGAAAGAATAAGATAGGAGTTATTACAAGTAAATATTGACTATTTAAAAACAACAATAACAATAATATCTCGGAAGCTGTTTAAATGTTGTTAGAGGTAAGATATTGGTTAGGAATAGGGTAAGGGAAGATAGGAAAAGGGTAATGGAGTGAAACTTTCGAGGTTCTTATATTGTTCAATGAAGTGGTAAAAGTTCTAATTTAAAGCAGATAGTAAAAATTAAAAAGGCACATTGTGATCTCTATGGTAACCATTAGAATAATAAGGAAAGGCAAATACAAAAAGCCATGAAGGGGCACCTGGGTGGCTCAGCTGGTTAAGCATCTGACTTTAGCTCAGATCATGATCCCAGGGTCCTGAGCAGTGGGAGTCAGTTGTCCCTCTGCCCCTCGTCCAACTCATGCATGCTGGTGCAGCTCGCACACTCTCTCTCTCAAATAAATAAATAAAATCTTTAAAAAAAAAAAAAGCCATGGAGATTTTTTTAAAAATTAAATACCTGTTAAAGTCAAAAGAAGGGAAGAAAAGAGAACTAAAGAATAAAGAACATGGGGCATCTGGGGACTCAGTTGCTTAAGTGTCTGACTCTTGATTTCTGCTGGAGTCATAATCTCAGGGTTCTGAGATCAAGCCCCATGTCAAGCTTCCGGCTCAGCGAGGAGTCTGCTTGAGATTCTCTCCATCTCCCCTGGCCCCTGCCCCTGCTTGCTCACAGTGTTCTCTCTTTCTCTAAGTAAATAAATTTAAAAAAGTAATAATAAGAAGAATAAAGAACATGGGTTAAAAAGAAAAAAAAAAGAACAAGATGGTAGCTTTAAACTACTTCAGGATACTATATATCACTGGGACATCTAGCTGGCTCAGTCAGTAGAGCGTGGGGCTCTCGATCTCGAGGTTGTAAGTTTGAGTCCCACGTTGGGTGTAGAGATTACTTAAAAAAATACAATCTTTATTTTAATAAAGGACACTATATATTCCTATAAAAAACTGACTGGGGCACCTGAGTGGTTCAGTCAGCTGAGTACCCAACTCTTGATTTTAGTTCAGGTCATGATCTCTCCGGTCATGGGACTGAACCCCTTGTCAGGTTCCATGCTCACTGGGGAGCCTGCTTGACATTCTCTCTCTCCCACTCCCTCTGCCTCTCCTCCAACTCCTGTGCACGAGTGTGAACGTGTTCTCTATCTAAAATAAATTAATCTTTAAAAAAATTGACTAAACATCCCAACTGAAAAACAAAAAAGTAATCATCATTTAATAAATAGTGTTGGGGAACTTTAAAAAAAGCTAACCGGTCAAATTCTTTATAAGTCAACAATAGTTATTTTAACACAACCTCCAAAGAATTGCTTGAAAAATGGAAAACTATATAAATTAAATTGTTACAAACAACGGAAAATATTTTTTTAGGTCAGGGTGCCATAAATCTAATATAATTTTAAACAAAAAATTTGTATATTTAAACAACAAATTTTGGGGCACCTGGCTGGCTCAGTCAGAAAAGCATGAGACTCTTGATCTTGGTGTTGTGAGTTTGAGCCCCACATTGGGTGTAGAGATTACTAAACTAAATAGATAAATAAACTAACTTTAAATAACTATTTTTGAAATAAGATATACCATTAAAGAAACTGAGTCTAAAGATTTATTTAGTTAGTTTTAGAAGGAGAGAGAGAGAGAGAGCATGAGTGGGGGGCAGAGGGAGAGAGAATCCCAAGTAGACTCCCCACTGAGCACAGAGCACAACTCAGGGCTTGATCTCACAACCCTGAGATCATGACCTGAGGCAGACTCAAGAATCAGAGGCTTAATTGACCTCGCCACCCAGGCGCCCTATAAAGTAAATGATGCCAATATAATTTTAAAAGACTATGACTTATTTATATGTAAAAATGTATTTTAAATTGTTAAACATAGAACAGTGTTTATCTCCATTATCACTGGCAAAACAACTGATGCATTTTACAATTTCTATTTTTCAGCTACTAGAGCAATTATATTTATAGAAATCGGTGTGTTTTGTGTTGTTGTTCCATAGCTTTCCTTTAATAGTTTTAAATTGGTTTAAATTTACAGATAGTACTTTCTGGTATAAATATTCTCATGGGAATTGCCCAAGGTAAATAAAGAAAACCTAAGAAAACCTGCTGTGGATACACTGCTAATTTATAAAAACTAACTCAGAAGATGTTAAATTTTTGAACTTTACTTTTTTATGAATTGCACAAAATAGTGGTCAATGATTTTGTCATTGATTTGGATGGCCTGATGGGAAATTCATTTTTTCCTTATCTATTTTTTTATTTTACAATAAACTTTCATTTTGTTCTAATTAATGAGTTACAGCAGGAAGTCCCAAGTCAAAAACTCTTCAGCAAATTACATTTTATCTCTATCTGGATAATCACTATACTACACATCATAATGAAAAAGTGTGCATATGAAGTGGCAAAAAAAGGTTATTTAAAAATTGAGTATCATTAGCTCTCATGAAAATTTTGACTAAAGGAGTTTTAACTATGTTTTATTATAAAAATAGGATTTAAGAAAACACTTTTCACCTAAAGTTTAAAATAACAGTGTATATATGTATGTTTATTTATGTGTATGCCCAGACAAACATACACATATTTTCTGAGATACAGAGAGCTAAGCATACTCCACAATCCCTGGCATACTATCATAACTTTTGAAATCGAATTTTATTAATAAATACCCATTCTTAATATATTTAATATAAGTACTTTGCCATATGCTTTCCTTGAAAAATACATACTGATTTCTGTATCTTTGTTTTTAATTTATAAAAATGGTATTACACTCTCTTCATTCTGTTTAATACTTTTTTCTCTTTAATCACAATGATATATTTTGATGCATGAAAATACATTCTTTCCTTCTGAGACTCATAATGTTCCAAAGTAATATATTTTATTTTTCCATTTTTCTTGTAATGGGCATATAACTTGCCTCTAACTCTAAGACACCACAGATACTCAAGAATTCTCCTTGTGAATACGAGCAAGAGTTTCCTGGGCTACATCCTAAGAAAGCAGACAAGTGCATAGACCATACAAATTTTAGAAGGTACAGCAAGCTTCTTGCTAGAATGGTTCTACCAGTGAACCACAAGATTGTGCACATAGAAAATCCAATCAGATCAACAGACCAACCATTAGAATGGAGTTCAGAAAACTAGCCAGCTATAGTATTATAAACATATCTTTGTCTGACTCTGTCTATTCAATATCACCTCATTTGCTTGGCTGCTCTGTGCACACAGAGGTGGGCTTGGAGAACGTTTGGATTATCATAACCTGAGTCAGAGGGTGACTCCAATTATATCCTCTCCTCCTTTGTATGTGGTATCTGCGAGAGCAAATCAAAATACGTACTGCCACCTGCTATCTAACAATTTGGCAAATGCTTCTATCTCTTTACCAATTAGTAAGGATAATTAGGAATATTTCACTTTCAGCTAATAAGAACATCTTCACTGCTAGACCTCAGGGCAATTCTCCCACTCCATGACAGACAGAAGCCTTGATCATTTGGACATCCTACAGGACACCATGCTGATAATATTGATCACATCAACCTAGTTGCCTTAGTAGACATGTGCATGTCTCTGGTGGGGAAAAATATTGACATTTCAAGGCCCTGACAATTCAGCAGGGTTTCTAAAATGTCTAGTAGTCTGGATCTTATTGGGATATTCTAATGTAAAAGGCCAATTTCTGTCTTATGATAACCTAGCACTCAGGAAGAGACACAAAACTTTTTGGGTCCCTTTGCACATTAGAAAAAATATGACACACAATTGAGTATGTTGGTACAACCCATTTATAAAGTAGCACCAAGGAACTTTTGCATGAGAAAGAAAAGGCTGTAGGTTGGCAACTTGCAAACTGTTCTGATGTTCAGTCCAGATGACCCAGCTCATCCACTCAATGGTCCCTGAAGTACCAGTGGCAAATGAAGATGCTCTACAGAGATTCTGGAAAGTCCCATTAGAAGAATAATAATATAGACATCAGGGATTTTGGACTAAAGTCNTTCCTGCTTTTGCTAAACACTATTTTTGTTTGGTTGGTTGGTTGGGTTGGTGAGTTGGCAACTGGGATCTGATAGAAATTACACACCTGACCGTGAGCTAGCAAGTGACACTGCAACCTGAGATACCCATGATGATCTAACTGCTATTGATCTGCACACTATGAGATCAGGCCTATATAGAACCAATATATCACCAAGGGGAAGTGACCTATTGAAAGTCAGTCTCAAGTGGGTGGAAAAAACACAAGTAAGATGCATAGAAAGTATCTCAAGCTCACTCAGCACCTACTCTGCTACATTTCCCCAGCTATTTCGTTTGAAATGCATGACCTCATGGGGAATTACCAGTGATGAAGGATAAATAAAATTCAGGCCTAGTTTATGGATATGGAGAGATAAATAAAATTCAGGAGTAGCTTATGGATAGGTCTGCACAATATGTAAGTATTAAGCAGAAGTGCATGGCCATAGCAATTAAATTCCATTCAGGAGTGGCAATAAAAAAATGTGTAGAAATAAACTGCATAAGCAGGCTCATGTGTAACACCTCTGGTTGTTGACTTCGTGTGGTGTGAGACTGGCCTAGGATAGACCTGCTCTGGTTCATGGGCAATGACTAATGGTGGCTAGCTGATTAGGGACAGAGAAATGCATGAGTTTGCAAGATTGGTGACAAGGAGATCTATTCAGTGGCTGGACAGATACTTATAAAACTAGCTAATTCATATGAACCCTTCATTATTCCTGAGACATTTCACTTGTGTTGGGTTTTGTTTTGTCTTTTGAACAACTGAATGGCTCTGGTGGTGAAACAGACATGACCTTTAAGGACTTAAGATCTTCCTTAGCTAGATTTTATTATAAGAACCACTCTACTCTATACCTAGCCACTGTATGCTATAAGCTAGTCTAAGCACTTAATTTCTAAAATACAAGAAAAGACTGCTGATCACTATAGATGTTTAGAAAAAAAAAAAAGAACAGCTACTTTGCATGCAAACAAAGTGCTAATTCTTTTGAGCTGCAGCAAATAGCCAGCAATAGCCCAGATCTTTATTCCAAATTATAGTCTATCTGAGAAGAGAATGAGGCAATTAGGAGCACTGTCCCAAAAGGAAAGACAGATTTTACATTATAGAGAGTAAAGCAATGTAACATACTGAGTTTGCCATAAGGTATTATTAGAAATAACTACTTGAATTAAATGGATATAGAATTCTGAATATTAGGCTGGTGATGGGTAGTAAGGAGGGCACGTATTGCATGGTGCACTGGGTGTTATATGCAAGTAATGAATCATGGAACTTTACATCAAAAACTTGAGATGTACTGTATGGTGACTAACACAACATAATAAAAAATTTTTATAAAAATAAATAAATAAATAAAAGTTGTCTATATATATATATATATATATTTTTTTTTTTTTTTAAATTCTGAATTTCAACTCAATTCAAAAACACCCACTGAGAATCTAGTATTTGCCAGGACATACACTGGTCAATAGAACGCAAAAATAAATAAAATAATAGTTTACTTCAGTTTTAAGAGTTTTTCAGTTTGACTGTCAATTATCAAGCAAAGAGATATTAACGAAGGCTTTAATTTAACATGTGAAACAATGATGGGAATAATGGTAGAAATGTGAGTTATAGAAGCAAGCCACTCAATGCTTCTCATTTTGAATCAATAGATAGCCATTTTCAGCATTCCAGATAAAAGGTATAGAAACAACTTCTTATCCAACCATTTTCTAACAGATGCTTGGCATACAGTAATCCTGATTGCAACATTTATGCGAATACTCTGTGTTCATCACCCAATACAGTAGCTACATGTAGAATTAAGACTAAAATTAATTAAAATTAAAAATTCAATCCTCAGTCACACTAGCCATATTTTAAACTTTTTAAAAATTTTATTGAGGTAAGATCTACCCTCTTAAAATTTAAAGGATCCAATACGGTATTGTTGGTCACAGGGAGAAGGACATGAGGAGGTATTAATTAATGGGCATAAAGTTTCAGTGAAGCAAGATGAGTAAGTCCTAGAGATCTGCTGTACAACACGGTACACTAGCCATATTTTCAGTGCACAATGACCACGTACGCCTATTGCCTGCCATATTGTATTATAGCAAGTGTCTCTTATCACAGGAAGTTTTATTGGTCTCACAAGTTGCATTTACATGCCTAATTAGTTGAATAGGATTAACCGCTGAATTTTAAAAGTAATTAATGGTGATCTTTTTTTTTTCTTCAATAGCATATTTTGTTCTACTTAATTGAATACATTCTATTCTGTTGAAAATTAATGGCTTACTTTCTCTTCTCTTTCTGGTTGTAAAACAAATGTCTTACTTTCTTCTGTTGGCAAGTGTCTCTTCATCGTTTCTAGGAGAGATCTTGATCCCATGCTTCTCTTTGCTTCCATCAAAAGAACAACGGGGGCTTTGTGTAGGTGCTCTGATTGGACGGCCACAAATCTTATTGACCTTTCAAAGAGAAAATATTAAAAGACAGTTAGAAACCATCCTCCATCCTACCTGAGAATGTAATGTTTCATAGAGTCCAAAACAATGGCACATTCTTACTTATATCTCAACAGTAAATTTTAAGACACAAAATGTTTAAAAAAATATGTCAGTTTTCCAGAGGGGGAATTAAATTATCTGTATAAAATGGCAGTCATGATAAATTGATACTATGCATATTGATATCCTTTGCATGAATACGTGTATAAAGTACATGAAGAAAATATATATGCAGAATGAGTCAGAGAACTATATTAATAAACTTGCCTGCTTATATAAATAAGACTACTTAACCAAAATAGATAATATTTATGTTTTATATTCAATTTATGACAATCACATAATTGTACTGATATTTCAAATGAAATAATTTGCTATTGAATATGCAGTCTGTTTCTAAATGAGTTCTAAGAGTGGTTTTCTTAAGGTATAATGAACGTTTGCGTGAAGATCTTATTTTGTAATAGTTCTATATCTTCTTCCTATATTTTGAGAGTGTTAGTATAGTTGTTTTTTAAATAATTATCCAAATGAAAAATCATGAAAAACTTATCTAGCAAAGATCTTTGTAAAATTTACATAATTATCATTGAAAAATTAAGTAATGAATTGGACATATTACCATGTAAAGCATAAGAAAAAGCTCACATGAAACCTTATACACTTAAAGAGGTAGAGTAGTATAATTGCAAATATATAAAAGCATTGCTTAGGGATCAGGAGAATTTGGTTCTTGTCCAATTTTTTTTTTCCATCTTAAGCACTGAGATCTTGAAGACAGTAGCAGAACATCTTTAAATGACTCCTTTAGATGTAAGATGAAGACATAGTAAATTATTCGAAAGTTCCCTTAAAGTTATCAATTTCTTTGATTTTCCATGCAATGAGCATTAAAGAAATCATGCACTAAGTTGCTTATTGAATGCATATTTATTTTGCTTCTACTATTTGCAAAGAACATGTATTAAAGGTTAGAAGAGATAAAAGATGAGAAACTGAATTTTCTCCTAAAGGAGCTGACAATTTTGGAAGAAAGAAAAAAAAATATCGTCGAACATCAAAATGCAAGTTGTATGTGTGTGAAAAGAGAGGGATTAACACAGTGTTGCAGACACCTGAAGGAGGGTGAAGAGTGACACTAGGAAAGACCATCGTGAGAAAGACCACTCCACTGGGATGAAGCTTGGAGTATGAATAGGTTGAAGTTGATTTCAAATCAGCCAAATTACAAATATACAAATATTTACTGCTCCCTATTCTTTTCGATGCTAGAGATACAAACATGAATCAGGTGTGGCCTTTGCACGCAGTGAAGATAAAACTCAGACATGTAAAACAGTAATTGTAATACAACAAGACACCAGCAACAACAGAAATAGCTAGAAGTAACACTGAAACACTTAGAAAATGGATAGCTTCACTCTGCTTGGGGTGATCAGGGAAAAGCTTCAGGAGGTCATGTCTAAAGAACAAGGTAAAGCATAAACTAAGAGTCTGTCAGGTAGACAAAGCAGGGAAAAATTTTAGGAGAGAGTAGAAAAGCAAAGAGATGTACAGCTTAACATGTTGGCAGAGAACAAAAAATGCACAATGAAAGAAAATGGTAGAGCAAGAGGTGAGACATAAAAATGCCATGATTTGACCTGAAAACCAAGCCAAAGAACTTGCTCTGGCAAATGGAGAGCAGGAAATGCTTTCAAGCAGGAAAATGGTAGCTTACGATTTCCACAAGAGAAAAATTACCATGACAGCAGTGTGGAGAGTGGGAGACCAAAGATGGTCCTTTGTAGAACAGTGGAGCAAAGCTGGAGCCCAAAGTCATGGCAGAGGAAGGAAGAAACAGGTCTAAGAGGCATGCTGGAGAGCGAGACAATAGTATGGAAAGTGATTTGATGTATCACGTTGTTACAACAAAAAATAATGATGAAAGACAAAGGAAAAACCCACCAGGAGGTAGACGCAAGAAAACACGAGGCTGACACAGAAAAGGGGGGGGGGAGGGTAGTTTGCCTTGAAAGACAGGATCATAAAGCATAATAGTAAAAGGAAATTATGTTTGAAGGGTAGGCTAGAGATAGACCTTGGAGCATTTTCAATGCCAAGCTCAGTTTTATTTATTAGACAAAAGCCTCTGATGACTTTCGAATGGAAAAGTAGAATACTAGAGTTGATCTTTAGTCAATGAATCCAGCGGCATTGTCCAAGTTGGGCTGGGGAGGTAGATCTAGTAAAGGCAGTTAAATTGTTAAGAGCCTCCTGAAGTAGTCCTGGGGGGGGGGGGATGATTTTGAACGTTAGTAGTGACAGTGTTCACGAAGAGAAAGATTCGTGAATTACAGACACAAGAGAAGTACAATCAACAAGGCCAAATGCAGAACACTGACACCACCAAACGGTGTGGGAGATGTCGAGCAACAAGAACGGTCATTCATGGCTCGTGGGAACAAAGAATGGTGCAGACAGTTTGGAAGACAGTTTAGCGGTTTCTCACAAAACTAAAATCATCTAAAGGAATTGAAAATTTTTATCCACACAAAAACCTGCACATGGATGCTTACAGCAGATTATTCAGAATCGCTGAAACGTGGAAGCAACCAAGATGTCCTTTAGTAGGTGAATGGGTAAAACTGTGGTCCATCCAGACAGTGCAATATTATTCAGCACTGAAAAGAAATGAGGGGTGCCTGGGCAGCTCAGTCGGTTAAGCGTATGACTCTTGGTTTCGGCTCAGGTCATGATCTCAGAGTTGTGGGATCGAGCCCCACATCGGGCTCCGTGCTCAGCAGGGAGTCGGCCTGAGATTCTCCCTTCTTCTCCCTCTGTCCCTCCACTCTCTTTCTCCCCCCTCTCTTTCTCAAATAAATAAATCTTAAAAAATAAAAATAAAAAGAAAAGCACTATGAAAAGATGTGGAGGAAATGCATTTTACTAAGTAGAAGAAGCCCATCTGAAAAGGCTACAAGCTGTATGATTCCAAGTATATGACATTCTAGAAAAGGCAAAACTATGGAGGCAGGAAAATGATTAGTGGTTGTCAGAGGTCAAAGGGAATATAGGGATAAGGAGGCAGAGTACAGAGGATGTTTGGGACGGGGGAACTACTGTGTATTATACTGTAATGGTGGATCCATGTCACTATCAAGCTGTCCAAACCTCTGGAATATACAACACCAAGAGCGAATCCTGATGTAAGCTACAGACTCTGGCTGCTAATGATGTGGCAGCTGAGGTTCATCAATTCCAACAGACGTCTGACTCTGATAGGGGATGTCGAGAATGGGGTAGGCCATGCCTGAGTGAGGGCAGGGAACATGCGGGGCATCTGATGCCTTCTGCTCAGTTTCGACGTGAACCTGAAACTGCTCTAAAAAATAAAGTCTATTTTTTAAAAAAATCAACAGGGCTTGGCAAATGACTGAAAGTGAGAAGTTAAAGAAGTGTAAGGCCAGGGTGTTAAAAGGCTCAAAGCGAATTTCCAGGAAGCTGAAAAATAGTGATAGTGGAGTGTAAGGAATTATTAGCACAAAGTGCTAAAATATTTTTTAATGGAAAAAAAGAATCTTCATTGTCAACAACTCCTAGTAACAAAAACCAAGGGAAGACAATAGAAGTTGGTGATAGGAATACTGACTAAGATTGTTTAGTGATACCGCAGAATATTTTAAATAAAGGAGCACAGAAAGAGAGAAACAGACTGCTATCATGATCCGATGTGATTAGCCACAGAGCTCTAGACAAGTCATGAAACTTCGAGGAATCTCCGTTTTCTCATCCTTTAAACTGGAGAAAATCAAACCACTTTGTAGTTCTAAGTTAAGGGAAATCTTATTTCACCCTGACTCTCCCATGCTGGACTTAAGACCATATCTGCTCTTGAACATTTCCTAGACAGGCCGATGGAAACCTGAAAATTCTAGCCTCACAAGATCTTTATTCCCATTATCATTTTTGTAATTGTTTATTTTTTTTTTACAAATACAAAAGAAAATGTACAAGCTATAGACTCATAAGTCATCTTTGATGATTATCAAAGGTACAGGCATATATACCAAATTTCCACAAATTCAAATAAGTTTCAAAACCCGTCTATTTGTTGACTTGCTATCCCGGGAGCTCGACTTCACACCTTATTCAAAGGGAATGGAAAGCGAACTATTACTAGCACATTAGCCTGTCACCTTACCTCCCCTGAGCTGAGATGATTTGGGTGGCCCATTTCAATACCTTCTGGCTATTGAAAAGTTCTTCACACGTACTCTATTTTTCATCTTCAACTTACACTGCCATCTCCTCCTGATTCTCTCCTCCCTCTCTCTACCATCCTCCCCTGCCATCAGTCTGAAGTGTCTCAGGAAAAAAAAAATTTTTTTTTTCCTCCTTAATGCTGGCCTACTCTCGCTTTTAAGCTCCTTCTCTGGCTTCCTGATTTTATTTATTTATTCAAGAGAGTGAGCGAGAGAGAGTGCAAGCCGGGGTGGGGTAGGGTATAGAGGGAGAAGGAGAAGCAGACTCCTCGCTGAGCAGGGAGCCCGATGCGGGACTTGATTCCAGGACCCTGAGATCATGAACTGAGCAGAAGGCAGATGATCAACCAATTGAGCCACCCAGGTGCCCTCGAAAAGTTTTTCAAGTTTTTTACACTGGTTGCTCATTTTTATTTGATTCCCATAAGCAGAACCTCCATTTTTTTTGCAATGGTCTTCTAAAATGTTTAATAATAATAATAATAATAATAATAATAATAGAAGAGAAAAAATGTTAAGAATATTACCAATTGAAAAGCAAGAATGTGGAGATACTGTGAGTGTTTACTAAGCAAGCGGTTCAGAGGATGAGGCAGAGATGGCTGCTCCATCACTATAAGAGGCAAAAAAGAAGAATTAAAGCTGTTAGCAGTTTTGAATCTGTTAATCAGGGTGAAAACAGATCCAATCATCCATCCGTAGAAGTTAGAAGGTAGAATAAGTGTATCATTTTGGTTTATCCGTTCCTTAGAACAGGAGATAAATTCTCATTTAAAACTTTGAATGGAAGGTAATTCTAAAAGGTAGTTCTAAATGAAGGACTGGAGAGAAAAAGAAAGTTAATGAGTAGAATCACCTGCGTAGGACCAAAAGTTAAAACCGTGAAAATGGATGAAATGACAAAATGGATATAGAATGCCAAGAAGGTCAGAAAGAAAAGTCTTTTAGCAACAGAAAAACAACTCTGATAATATAGCAGGGGGGAAAAAAAGAGAAGGAAGAGGGACTGGAAAGGAGGAAGAAGAGAAGGAAGGCATAAAGGGATGAAAAAGAAGGAGGAAAGGAAAGAGGAGAGGGAGGCTGGGAGGGAGGACTCTACTACTAACAGAGCTGGCAGTCATTTAGAAGGCAACCTACCTTAATCTAGAGGTGAGAGAACTGAAGCCCAAAGCAGGAATATAACTTTGCCAAGACTGCATCTAGTTAGTGGGTGAGTCTATCTATGGCTATTGAATCAACAATCCCTTCTTTATACTAACTAGCGGTCTTGTTACTCACATCTTCTTACCTACTGTGAGGAATTCATACTCTACAAGCCCTGGTTCCTAAGGGTCCTATGTGAATAAAATAATTCAGACTGAAAATGATCTAGATCTACGAATAGACCAGAGACGCCCATTTTTCCTTTGCATGTGGAAATGGATGAGGGAAACATGGCAGTCATTCCCTTTAAGATTCCAGCAAACTCATGGAGGTAGGGAGAAAGAAAGAATTGCAAGGATATTAGACAATTTGATTTCTGACCTGATTTTAGGATAATTGAATTTATGAAAAAGAAGTCCTCCCTTGATGCAACCCCCAAGTTCCAACTTTGTGATACAGTCACGTAAGATTTTTCCTCTCTTCCGCAGAAGTCCAGATGACATTGTAAAGAATAGTCAATAGCTTCCTGAACTAAAGACTACTACAGCAAAATAATTTTGGTTTGATCAAATACCTGATTAACAGAATGAGAAAAGCAAAGTTCTGTCATATTTCATTACAAATATCACAACTGACAATATATTAAATATTCTTGCATTTTATGAATACTCAGTATTTCCTTCAAAAAGAGATTTGTTTTCAATATAAAAAGGCTTTTCATATTGCTAGTGATCTGTGTTCGCACTTAAAATCCATGGTTGATACCAAAAATTTTCTTATCCATATACTTTTAAAATTGCATATTAAAATACTTCGGTGAATAAATGTTATTTTGGCATTGCAAATAACTTTAAAAAGTTACCAAAATTTAATATCACCTTCTGTGCTTTCCATGTTGGATGCAATTGATCAAGATTGGTTTTAATCATGATATTATAACTGCATATTGAATGTCTGTGATGATTATTTGTGTGTGTCACCTTGACAGGTCACAGGATGCCAAGATTCCACATATTTCTGGGTGTGTCTGTGGCCATACTTCCAGATGAGATTAACATTTGAGTCACTGGAAGGACAGCCTTCCCCAATGTGTGTGGGCATCATACCATCTACTGAGGGCCTGGGTAGAACAAAAGACAGAGGAAGGAGGAATTCATCTCTTTTTCCCTGCCTCATGGAGTAAACTGGGACATGTCATCTCCTCTTCTCCTGCCCTCAGAATGGGATTCACACCATCAGATTCCCTGGTTCTCAGGCCTTCAGACTCAGACTGAATTAAATGCCACTGGCCTTCCTTGGTCTCCACACTGCAGACAGCAGATCGTGGGACTTCCCAGCCTCCATAATCACATGTGCCAATTCCTCATAATAAATCTCTCCATATATATATATTTCTCCGGAGAACCATAAATAATACAACACCAAAATCAGGCTTGACTAAATGACATATCTTTTAACAATTGTGCAAATTGTTGTGACCATCAAAGTCTTTATTGTTGCTTATATCTGCTTTGATGCCTGTAATGAAATGATTATAATTACATGCAAGTAATGAAAGGAGGACACAGATAGGTAAAAATCTTAAAACATAAAAACATAAAAATCTTGTTTAATTTTCCTTATGTTATCAATGAATTTCCTTCATGTATCATTATATTTTGACAAAGGTATATATCTTTTCATCCTATAGATACATATGATAGTGTCCCCCTACATTATAACATAATTTATGAACTCAATCTTTGAATCAGGTAGATTCCACTCAAAACATGTTCCTAGTATATTCTTCAATATAATGTATCATATACTTCAATGAACATATAAAAACATGCTGAATTAATGTTGATAAAATTTTGAATAAATTTAATTAAACAAATAATTAAACCATATTAATTAAACAAGAGTAATAATATAGTCAAATCATATGATCAGAAATGAATTTCAAGAAATTTGACCTTAAAGGAGTCATTTATAAAATATATTCTATTTTTCTGACAATTTCCATTGGTAAGTCAGATGTTTTCCCATTCAACGTTACTTTAGGTGAGAAATATCAATGTCTTGAGGATTAGAATTATGCCATGGTGATAGTATATTATTATAAAAGATTTTGCTAAGTTTGTATTAATGGACATGAAAAAATAAGTGATTACAGAATATCATACCCTATAACTATGGAACAATCACCATTTAAATAACATGCATGCTACTTTGAAGTTCAAGGTATAAATAATTCTAGCAGTCAGCTGTAGAAAAGATATAAAAGTTATAACCATAATATCAATTTTAAAACACTAGTACATTCCAGTATTACAACAAGGAATATTTATAGTAAGTTATAAATTATTAAGACTCTATAAAGCAGTACTTTTAAATATAAGTTATCCATAAGGAGAATTCCAAGTTTGTACAAGGTGCCCAGTTCCTGGGAAAAAGCAAATAAAATAATGTTATAGCTGACAAGGTAGAAAACACCTACTGTCTCCACTTTGTAAGAGGAGAGAGATGTTTACTCTATAGCCAGCAAAGAGTGAAGAAGGCCCTTTTCCCAAAGAATGGTTGGCCTTGAATGGTTGGCTTCTCCTGTCTCTCCTTCCAATTTTCTAAAGTTGTTTCCCCATACAGATTTCAGTAGATATTATCACAAATATTGCCACTCTGACTCATTTTATATTTAAAATTGAAAGAGAAGAGGAAGGAAGAGGAAGGGGAGGAGAAGTAGGACAGGGTAAAGCAGAATAACATTTCTAAGATCTTGTAAGTGGGATCATTTTTTAAATTATTTATTTAAATTCAATTAGCTAACATACAGTACATCATTAGTTTTTGATGTAGTGTTCAATGATTCATTAGTTGCGTATAATACCCAGTGCTCATCGCCTCATGTGCCCTCCTTAATGCCCATCACCCAGTTACCCCATCCTCCACCCCCCCTTCCTCAACCCCCAGTTTGCTGTAAGTGGGATCCTAATTCTGCATTGCTGTTTTTGAACACCTGTAAATTAAACTACCAGAGGGAGCATCTGCATTTCAATCTGATTCATAATCACTAATTAAATTTACTGAATGGGTCCATTCAAAATCATTCAGCTCAGGACTCTTAGAAAAAATCCAACTTGTAAGCCAAAGTGACAAATAGTTAGATATGTGAAACTAGCTATTGGAGCTGAAAACTCAAGGGTGAGGTCAGGCAAGATACATGAACGTGCTTGTCGACTGCATGTTCTTAGGATGAATACAGATGGAGAAGAGCACAGAAGACTGATACCTGAGGTACCCCAGCATTCAAAGGAGGAGAGAAAGAGAAATTGAAAAAGATTCTGAAAAGAAGTTTTGAGAGAAGAGGAAATGCCACGTGAATGGAGTGTGGGCAACCTCAAAATACAATTAAGTGAATGTTTTTTAAAAAGAGGAAACGATATGAGTGCCTGGGTGGCTCAGTCAGCTGAGTGTCCAACTCTTGGCTTCAGCCCAGGTCATGATCTCAGGGTCGTGGGATCGAGCCCCATGTTGTGGGGCTTCGGACTCAGCAGGAAGTCCGCCTGGGATTCTCTCTCTCCCTCCCTCTGTCTTTCCCTCCCAGCCCTGCTCTCACTTTCTCTGTTTCACACACACTCTCTCTCTAAAGAAAATCTTTCAAAAAAATAAAAAGAGGAAATTATCAAATGAGTGCAAAGTGACTGACAGCCCACATGAAATGAGGATGAAAACTGACCCTATACCTTCTGAGAAAAAGACCATTGATCACTTGTGAAAAGTGTGGTTTCTGTGAAGTGTGGCAGAGAGAATAGGAATTGGGGTACAGGAGGTGAAAGGAAATAAGAAAGCAGAGACTGTCAAAAGCTCTAAATTTCCAGTTATAAGTAAGGCATGGGGATGTAAGCTACAGTCGGGTGACTATAGTTAATACTGTATTGCATATTTGAAAGTTGCTGAGAGAGTAGATCTTAAAAGGTTCTCATTCCAAGAAAAAAAAGTTTGTAATGATGTGTGGTGACAGATGTTCATTAGAATTATTGTGGTGGTCATTTCACAACATATATAAATATCAAACTATTACATTGCACACCTGAGACTAATATAATGTTATATGTCACTTATACCTCAATTTAAAAAAGGAAAGCAGAGGCTGAAAGTATACAAATCTTTCATGGAATTTTGTAGTCAAGGACAGCAGATTTATGGGGCAAAACCTAAAGAGGACATGGAGTCAAGTGAGGTTCTGCTTTTGTTTTTGTTTTGTTTTATTCTGTTTTAGGACAGTACCTATTACAACATGATTGCTTGTTTACTGGTAGAGACCATGACTCAGACAATTTGATCCAAGATTCTTCGATTGAAAGGCAAGTGAGACATTTTTCAATGTGCCAGGGAGACATGTAGTTTAAACAAATAACCTGAATTCAGAATGCCTTTACTTCTGCACTCCGATTATCCAGGACTTATTATAGTTGTGTTCCCATCCATTGGAGATGCTACATCACAGATTATAGATTGCACAAGGAGAGAAATAAAGGCCAACAACAACAACAACAACAACAAAAATGGTGCAGATATTGCACCACTGATGAGTTTGGGAAAGTAGAGTGATCAGAAGTAAAGTCAGATTATCAGATATGCAGGTTGGTCTAATGATCTTGGAGAATCAGGTCTTGAATTCCTGATGGTCACTGATGTCAACAGAGGAGCAAAGCATAATGGGATTGATCCAGGCAATCAGAACACCTATTTAATGACATGGGAGTATATGGAGTGTGGTGGCAGCTGAGAGCATCCGGGGAGGCTGGCCACACCACTGGGGGCAGTTGGCAGGCTGATGATTTACTAGAGCAACTGGCAATTGTGGTTTTTAGATGATAATGTATAATCTGGCTTTAAGAAAATCACTTATAAGCTCTGTCCATATCATGACATTGATCAAATGGACACATTTAATTCAGCTAAGCTGATTTTGTTAAAAAAAAAAAAAAAAAACCTCTAAATGTGGGGTATCCTTCTCTTAACTCTGAAGGATCATCAAAAAAATAAAAAAAATAAAAACTGGAACTAGAATTAGAACAGAGTTTGCCAAACCTCTAAATTCTTACCTTCTAGTAGTTTATAACCTAGTTAGGAAGGTAGAATTTCCCATGATGAAACAAATTGATAAAAATATAAAGTTAACCTCAATACAATATAAACAATGTCTCAAGAGGGTGTAAGTTATGTGTCACAAGAATGTTATAAGCAATAAGTTGTATAGGAGCCCAGAGAAAAATCACGGGAAACCAGGGGCCCCAGGGAAGCTTTTAGACAGACCTTGAATCATTGGTAGAAAAAATGAGAGGAATCCTACCCTGAGGGTTTAGGGATGGAATAGAATTCTACATGGGATATTAACTTGGATATACTAAACAAAACGTGATTCAATTACCTTTTGCAATACGGTCTCTGGAAAAAAATTTATTTTTCCTTATATGATCATTGGGCTGTGTGACATTTTAAACCCCTTGATTTAGACAGTCTGACAGTCTACAGACTACTCTGCCACCAAAGAGAAGAGGGCCAGCCAGCCAGTGCAACCTCCATATTGGGGTGCTGAAAAACCACAGAGAAGGACAGAAAAGCAACTCGAAATCACACTGAAGAAAAGGTGACATTGAAAGTCAAAGTCATATCTCTAGAACCATAAAATCAAAACTTGACTATTTCCTTTATCAAAGGGGTAGTAAGAATCCTAAGTCATCAAAGTAAATATTTTAAATGTAATAATTAGATAAAAATAAGAAAGAAGCATAAAGCAATATGATCATATATTCCTTCTCTTTTTCAAAGCTGAAAACGTTTGAAGATGCTTTAGAAATGGCATCAGCTAGAGGTTTAGAATGTTCACATAAAGTCTATCCTGCTTTCATTGGGTCTCCTATGTTTCACTTCTCCCTCGGCACTGGGATTTCCATCACCCCACAGTGGGCTTTCAGTTAGCCTTTCCTTGGATAAATGCAGAGCATCCTTGCTTTCTTTCCAGCACTCTCAGATCTAACCCTGCCCTCCCTGCTTCCAGATTAATCTTCCTAAAGCACAGTTCCCATCAGACTCCTTCTCTGATCCAAAGCCTTCTGTGCTTCCTCCCATTTCCTACTGAGAATAAACGAAAGCATATCATGAGAAGTTACAGTGTGAACCTCAACCTTTCCGAGCACCTCACTTAAAACACTATGTGTTTCCTTAAAACAGTATTACTCATAGTCCCCAGGTTGCCCTGTACTTTTCCATCTGTACTTCCCTTCATTTCAGCTGGTTTAAATGTTACCATCTTTCAAGGTTCACTGAAAATATCACCTGTGAAATTAAATCACGCTTGATCTCTCAATTTGAGGTTATTTGCCAACCTTGCAAACATTTGGTTTGTACATCTCAATAAGATCTGTCCTGCAACGGTTTAAAGTAGAGCAGAGGAAGGATTTTGCTTTGTTGTTTTTTTCTGTTGTTCCTAAGAGCTTGTCAATGCCTCCCTCTGCCCCCCAAAACAAAGCTAATACACATCAATGCAAATAAATTAATATGTTTCTTCTCATAGCGATCTCATTTATTGGAAATAGTCAAATGACAATCCCAGGGATAATTTAAATATCCCCTTTCACAGAGTACTTTTCAAAGTATACCAGTGTGTCTTCCTGTTTACTACACTGAGACGTTGTAAGCTTTTTGCCTTTCTTATTTTTCATAACTACTGACCTATCACGAACATTCCATGGAACATTCATGCGTCAGAAAATTCCATCGTCAGGAAATTGTTAGAAAGGTACTTAAAAGAGGCGCTGCTAACTGGGAATATAATTTCAACACATTTAAAGACAAATTCTTATTATTCAGAATCGTTGAAAAACACAAACAACCCAACCGAACAAAGTGAATGGACGAAGGATAAGAATACATAAGTCATGGGGCGCCTGGGCACAGTGGTTAAGCGCCTGCCTTCGGCTCAGGGAGTGATCCTGGCGTTCTGGGATTGAGCCCCATATCAGGCTCTTCTGCTATGAGCCTGCTTCTTTCTCTCCCACTCCCCCTGCTTGTGTTCCCTCTCTCGCTGGCTGTCTCTATCTCTGTCAAATAAATAAATAAAATCTTTAAAAAAAAAAAAGAATACATAAGTCACACACACAACACACACACACACATGGACAAAGGATAAGAATACATAAGACAGGAAGCCCGGCCCCGCCAGCTGGAGAGAATCCCGGTAGTGTACGTGTTTTGGTTTGCGGGGTGTTTAATTGTCGCCGAAGGGGACTTACTGCAAGCTATCGAATCTGGGGTCGTATTTTGTTGAGTCGAAAGTGAAATTTTACTTCGGCCGATGTGACAGATAAATAAATAAATAAAATCTTTAAAGAAGAAGCCCACATCCCTAAGATCCCTATAAAACAAGGGGCACTGCCTGGGACCCAGTCAATAATTTTCGGGACCCCCCCGCCACCTCCCCCCATCAGAATGACAAGGAGAAGCCCCCCCCCCAGCAAAGAAAAGACAGTGAGCTGTGGCCTCTGCCACAGAAATAATGGATATGGATGTAACCAAATTATCAGAAATGGAATTCAGAGTAACGATGGTCAAAATGATGAGTAGAATTGAAAAAAGTATTAACGAAAAAGTTACTGAGAATATAGAATCCCTAAGGACAGAAATGACAGCAAATCTGACAGAAATTAAAATTCTAGGAGCCAAATGCAGGCAAAACTAGAGGCTCTGACGGCCAGGGTCACCGAAGCAGAGGAACATGTTAGTGAATTGGAGGATGGGTTAATAGAGGAAAAAACAAAAATAGAAGCTGCTCTTAAAAAAATCCACGCCCACGAATGTAGGTTACGGGAGATTACTGACTCAATGAAACGATCCAATGTTAGAATCATCGGCATCCCCGAGGGGGTGGAGAAAAACAGAGGTCTAGAAGAGATATTTGAACAAATTGTAGCTGAAAACTTCCCTAATCTAGCAAGGGAAACAAACATTCGTGTCCAAGAGGCAGAGAGGACCCCTCCCAAGCTCAACCACGACAAACCTACGCCACGTCACGTCATAGTGCAATTCGCAAATATGAGATCCAAGGATACAGTATTGAAAGCGGCCAGGGCAAAGAAATTTCTCACGTACCAAGGCAAAAGCATCAGAATTACGTCAGACCTGTCTACACAGACCTGGAATGAGAGAAAGGGTTGGGGGAGCATATTTAAAGCTCTTTCAGAGAAAAACATGCAGCCAAGGATCCTTTATCCAGCAAGGCTGTCATTCAGAATTGATGGAGAAATAAAGACATTTCAGAATCGCCAGTCACTAACCAATTTTGTAACCACGAAACCAGCCCTACAGGAGATATTACGGGGGGTTCTATAAAAGTAAAAAGGCCCCAAGAGTGATACAGAACAGAAAGTCACAGTCAATACTAAGCAAAGACTTTACTGGCAACATGGCAACATTAAAATCATATCTCTCAGTAATCAGTCTTAATGTAAATGGTTTGAACCATCCCATAAAACGCCACAGGGTTGCAGATTGGATAAAAAGAAATGACCCATCCATTTGCTGTCTACAAGAGACTCATTTCAAACCCAAAGATGCATTCAGACTGAGAGTAAGGGGATGGAGTACCATCTTTCACGCAAATGGACCTCAAAAGAAAGCTGGGGTAGCAATTCTCATATCAGATAAATTGGATTTTAAACTACAGACTATAGTTAGAGATGCAGAAGGGCACTATATTATTCTTAAGGGAAGTATTCAACAAGTGGATATGACAATTATAAATATATATGCCCCCAACAGGGGAGCAGCAAGATACACAAGCCAACTCTTAACCAGAATAAAGAGACATATAAATAAAAATACATTAATAGTAGGGGACCTCAACACTCCACTATCAGAAATAGACAGAACACCCTGGCAAAAACTAAGCAAAGAATCAAAGGCTTTGAATGCCATACTCGACGAGTTGGACCTCATAGATATATATAGAACACTACACCCCAGAACCAAAGAATACTCATTCTATTCTAATGCCCATGGAACATTCTCAAGAATAGACCATGTTCTGGGACACAAAACAGGTCTCAACCGATACCAAAAGATTGAAATTATCCCCTGCATATTCTCAGACCACAACGCTCTGAAATTGGAACTCAACCACAAGGAAAAATTTGGAAGAAACTCAAACACTTGGAGACTAAGAACCATCCTGCTCAGGAATGACTCGATAAACCAGGAAATCAAAAATCAAATTAAACAATTTATGGAGACCAATGAGAATGAAAATACAACAGTCCAAAACCTATGGGATACTGCAAAGGCAGTCCTAAGGGGGAAATACATAGCCATCCAAGCCTCACTCAAAAGAATAGAAAAATCTAAAATGCAGTTTTTATATTCTCACCTCAAGAAGCTGGAACAGCAACAGAGGGACAGGCCTAATCCACGCACGAGGAAGCAGTTGACCAAAATTAGAGCTGAAATCAATCAAGCAGAAACCAGAAGTACAGTAGAGCAGATCAACAGGACTAGAAGCTGGTTCTTTGAGAGAATCAATAAAATTGACAGACCACTGGCAAGACTTATCCAAAAGAAAAGAGAAAGGACCCAGATTATTAAAATTATGAATGAAAAAGGAGAGGTCACGACGAACACCATTGAAATTGGAAGGATTATTAGAAATTTTTATCAACAGCTATATGCCAATAAACTAAGCAATCTGGAAGAGATGGAATCCTTCCTGGAAACCTATAAACTACCAAGATTGAAACCGGAAGAAATTGATTCCTTAAACAGGCCAATTAATTATGAAGAAATTGAGTCAGTGATAAACAACCTTCCAAATAACAAAACTCCAGGCCCGGACGGTTTTCCTGGGGAATTCTACCAAACATTCAAAGAAGAAATAATACCTATTCTCCTAAAGCTATTTCAAAAAATAGAAACAGAAGGAAAGCTACCAAACTCATTCTATGAGGCCAATATTACCTTGATCCCCAAACCAGGCAAAGACCCCATCAAAAAGGAGAATTACAGACCGATTTCCCTAATGAATATGGACGCCAAAATCCTCAACAAGATACTTGCTAATAGAATCCAACAGTACATTAAAAGGATTATCCATCACGATCAAGTGGGATTCATACCTGGGATGCAAGCGTGGTTCAATATTCGCAAATCAATCAGCGTGATACATCATATCAACAAGAAAAGACTCAGGAACCATATGATCCTCTCAATCGATGCCGAAAAAGCATTTGACAAAATACAGCATCCTTTCCTGATTAAAACCCTTCAGAGTGTAGGAATAGAAGGTACATTTCTCAATCTCATAAAAGCCATCTATGAAAAGCCTACTGCAAATATTATTCTCAATGGGGAAAAGCTGGAAGCCTTTCCCTTAAGATCAGGAACTCGACAAGGATGCCCACTCTCGCCACTATTATTCAACATAGTACTAGAAGTCCTTGCAACAGCAATCAGACGACAAAAAGGGATCAAAGGTATTCAAATTGGCAAAGAAGAAGTCAAAATGTCTCTCTTTGCAGATGACATGATACTCTATATGGAAAACCCAAAAGAAGCCACTCCCAAACTATTAGAAGTTATAGAGCAATTCAGTAACGTGGCGGGATACAAAATCAATGCTCAGAAATCAGTTGCATTTCTATACACGAATAACGAGACCGAAGAAAGAGAAATTAGGGAATCCATCCCATTTACAATAGCACCAAAAACCATACGTTACCTTGGAATTAACTTAACCAGAGACGTAAAGGACCTATATTCTAGAAACTATAAATCACTCTTGAAAGACATTGAGGAAGACATAAAAAGATGGAAAGATATTCCATGCTCATGGATCGGAAGAATTAACATAGTTAAAATGTCCATGCTACCCAGAGCAATCTACACTTTCAATGCTATCCCAATCAAAATACCAAGGACATTTTTCAAAGAACTGGAACAAACAGTCCTTAAATTTGTATGGAAACAGAAAAGGCCCCGAATCTCCAAGGAACTGTTGAAAAGGAAAAACAAAGCTGGGGGCATCACAATGCCGGATTTCGAGCTGTACTACAAAGCTGTGATCACAAAGACAGCATGGTACTGGCACAAAAACAGACACATAGACCAATGGAACAGAATAGAGAGCCCAGAAATGGACCCTCGGCTCTTTGGGCAACTAATATTTGATAAAGCAGGAAAAAACATCCGGTGGGAAAAAGACAGTCTCTTCAATAAATGGTGCTGGGAAAATTGGACAGCTACATGCAAAAGAAGGAAACTTGGCCACTCTCTCACACCATACACAAAAATAAACTCCAAATGGATGAAAGACCTCGATGTGAGACAGGAATCCATCAAAATTCTAGAGGAGAACATAGGCAGCAACCTCTACGACATCGGCCAAAGCAACCTTTTTCATGATACATCCCCAAAGGCAAGAGAAACAAAAGATAAAATGAATTTATGGGACTTCATCAAGATTAAAAGTTTCTGCACAGCCAAGGAAACAGTCAGAAAAACTAAGAGGTAGCCCACGGAATGGGAGAAGATATTTGCAAATGACACTACAGATGAAGGACTGGTATCCAAGATCTACAAAGAACTTCTCAAACTCAATACATGAGAAACAAATAAACAAATCAAAAAATGGGCAGAAGATATGAACAGACACTTTTCCAATGATGACATACAAATGGCTAACAGACACATGAAAAAATGTTCAAAATCATTAGCCATCAGGGAAATTCAAATCAAAACCACACTAAGATACCACCTTACGCCAGTTAGAATGGCAAAAATAGACAAGGCAAGAAACAACAATCGCTGGAGAGGATGTGGAGAAAGGGGATCCCTCTTACATTGTTGGTGGGAATGCAAGTTGGTACAGCCACTCTGGAAAACAGTGTGGAGGTCCCTTAAAAAGTTAAAAATTGAGCTACCCTATGATCCAGCCATTGCACTACTGCGTGTTTACCCCAAAGATACAGATATAGTAAAGAGAAGGGGCATATGCACCCCAATGTTCATAGCAGCAATGTCCACAATAGCTAAATCGTGGAAGGAGCTGAGATGCCCTTCAACAGATGACTGGATTAAGAAGTTGTGGTCCATATATACAATGGAATATTACTCAGCTATCAGAAAGAACGAGTTCTCAACATTTGCTGCAACATGGACGGCACTGGAGGAGATAATGCTAAGTGAAATAAGTCAAGCAGAGAAAGACAACTATCATATGATTTCTCTCATCTATGGAACATAAGAACTAGGATGATCAGTAGGGGAAGAAAGGGATAAAGAAAGGGGGGGTAATCAGAAGGGGGAATGAAACATGAGAGACTATGGACTATGAGAAACAAACTGAGGGCCTCAGAGGGGAGGGAGGTGGGGGAATGGGATAGACCGGTGATGGGTAGTAAGGAGGGCTTGTATTGCATGGTGCACTGGGTGTTATACGCAACTAATGAATCATCAAGCCTTACATCGGAAACCAGGGATGTACTGTATGGTGACTAACACAATATAATAAAAAATCATTAAAAAAAAAAAAGAATACATAAATCACACACACGACACACAGACACACACACACACACAGAGATACAAATGGCAAAAAACATATGGAAACCAATCAAACTGAGTATTTACCTGTGACATTATAAATATGATTTTCATCTACCCAACTAGATGACATTTCAAAGACTGAGGGTCTCAAATATTGGCAAAGGTATGGGAAAGGAGATGATCTCTTCCATTGCTAGCATAAGTGTAAATGCACATATCTGCTATTGGCAGGAGTGGTCTGGCTGTTTTTATTAAGTTTCGAAATGTCTACTCTTTACCAGCCAGCAATTCTACTCAACTATAGCTCACCTTAAGAAACAACTACACACTGAAGAACAAGGAGGCATGTATAAGGATGCTCAACGAAACATTTATTTTTAACAATGAAAAATTATAAATTAAGGTACATCATTTTTATGACTGCATAATCATAGTGTATTATAATTTTAAATACTATGTAATAATTAAGAGGAAAATATGCAGACATATTCTGAGTAAAAAAAAAATTGAAAAACGACAGAGTAAAATAGCATTTATGCTATTATGTAGCATAATGCCACATATGTCTGGGGCACCTGGGTGGCACAGTCAGTTAAGTGTCTGATTCTTGCTTTCAGCTCAGGTTATGATTTCAGGGTCATGAGACTGAGCCCCACTTTGGGCTCTGCATTCAGTAGGGAATCTGCCTGAGATGCTCTTCCTCTGCCCCTCCCCCACTCATGTAGGCTCTCACTCTCTCTCCCTAAAATAAAGAAATAAAGCTTAAAATAAAATACCACATATTTCCATTGTCAATTTATGCATATAAATGAATTTTAAAGGTCTGGAAGAACACATACCAATTCCTAATGGTAGGTACCTCTAGAGGAGGGAAGGCAAACTGACTGAGACCCAGCCTTCTAGAACATTCTTCTCAATTTTACAAACATATACAAGCAGATGTACACACATTTTACTCTTTTTTTGTCTGATTTTACAAAGTTAGAATTATATTGTATACAACTCTGCAAACTTTTTGTCACTGGAATGTCACCTATTTGATGAACATACCCAGAAGTCACTCGCTATACACAAAAGCCAGGTTTATGCTTTCTAATTTATGTATGCCTTACGTAGAGATACACACACACATATACATACTTATACAAATGGGATCATATCACCACACTGGGTTCTATTTTTTTTTTTTTAATGCCATCGTTTTTCTCCTATCATTTCACTTGCTTCTTTAACTCCCACTCTCCCTATCATGGCCACTCACATCTTTTCCTTCCTAGATAATCAAATGCAGCAAATCATTATGCACCCATTTCTACTGTTTCTCCATGTTCATGTATCCATGTACTTTGCACAGAAATGCATTCACATACGTATTTACAAACATAAAGAGAGCCCCCATAAAAACCACATGCTTTGTAAAAATAGGATCATATTATATATGCTTCCATTCATTTCACTTTCTTCATTCCATAATATCACAGGAAAATCCTTTCAGATCAACTGATATAACTCACATTCATTATCTATGATGTTTGCATAATCCTCCTTGGTGCATCTGTGTTCTAATTTATTCGACATTCCCCCATTGGTGGATATTTGTTTCCTGGGCTATGGATAAAAGGCTGGTGCACATATGAAGATCTTTGTACAATGTCTTTGAATACTACTACGGATTGAAGTGGGGGGGAACTGAGGGGGAGACGAACCATGGGAGACTCTGGACTCTGGGAAACAAACAGGGTTTTCTAGGGGAGGCGGGTGGGGGGATGGGCTAGCCCAGTGATGGGTATTAAGGAGGGCACATATTGCATAGAGCACTGGGTGTTTCAACCAAACAATGAATCATGGAGCACTACCTCAAAAGCTAATGATGTCCTGAATGGTGACTAACATAACATAATAAAATACATACATATATACATAAATAAATTCCATACAATCTTAAGAAATTTGACTATCGGTCAACATCTATAAAAGAACTCGTGGAGGATGGAGGGAAATTGCTTGTGGGAGAAGAGATTTGAGAGATGTTTGGCAGTCAGACATAGAGAGTCTTGGCGGTCATATTAAAGAAATGCATCAAGTCCACCAGTGAAAGGTTTTAAATCCTGAAAAAAATGAGTTCACAGCTGAGTTTTTCAAATGCTATTTTGGTGACCCTATAGATGGGATGGGCAGTGCGGGGAAACACAGTAAGATTAGACTAATAAGGATACACCTGTGTACAATCATTCAAGCAAGACAATGGCTGCAGCCATAAACAAGAGATTCAGACAAATCTGAAGTACAGTTAAGATGTGCAAGCAATAGGAATCAGGACTGGAAATTGGTGGGGGCAAAGAAGACGTCAAAGTTGTTTCCAGGTTGTCTACGTGGATGTACCGAGCCAGAGGATACCAAAGAGTCATCGGGTTTGGGCAAAAAGATAAGTTCAGTTCTGGGTCTGTGGATTTTAAAGAGTTTTTGAGACATTCTGAGAAAAAGTACAAGTAGAAAACTGTATATATAGGTCTGATGCTCAGAAATTGTCTTGGATATATATAAATAGGGTGGTTATTTAATCTGATAAATCAATATCTAGCAGGCTGATGTGACAAGGGTCCCCTAAAGTAACTCCAGGAAAGCACTTTTTATTTTCTCAGAAAGCTGAACTCAAGGGGCGCCTGGGTGGCACAGCAGTTAAGCGTCTGCCTCCAGCTCAGGGCGTGATCCCGGCGTTCCGGGATCGAGCCCCACATCAGGCTCCTCTGCTATGAGCCTGCTTCTTCCTCTCCCACTCCCCCTGCTTGTGTTCCCTCTCTCGCTGGCTGTCTCTATCTTTAAAAAAAAAAAAAAAAAAAAGGGCTAAAGGTCTAAAAAAAAAAAAAAGAAAGCTGAACTTATCAGTGGTAGAGAAGGTGAGACTAAAGGAAGGGATAAAAGACATTACTGTTACCTACACTCAGTTTTGTACTAGGATCTGTGGGAAATATGAAAAAAGGGAAAGCTGAGAAGATATACGTACTACCGTCACCGGGCCACTTCTGGTTATCAAGGTGTTAAAGGAGGGAATTCTCCCTTCCTGACTTCAAGTTTCATAAATGTAAAACTACTTTCAGTTATTTTACTTCAAAAATGCCTTTTGCTTGTGGATTAAAATAAATGCATGTGTTTTATTTACTTGCATTTTTCCAGCTCTGAATCTTAATTCAATCTCTTCTTTTCAGCTATCTTAATATCCCCAAGATGGCGATTTAGTAAAGTTGAAAAAAGGAGTGTTCTTTGCTATCTCAGAACAGGGAAAGACTTGCTCTGTATAAAATACATTAAGGAGGGGCGCCTGGGTAGATCAGTCGGTTAAGTGTCTGACTCTTGGTTTCAGCTCAGGTCATGATCTCAGGGTCATGATCTCAGGGTTTGAGACTGAGCCCCACAACAGGCCCCAGGCTCAGAGTAGAGTCTGCTTGAGATTCTTTCTCCTTCCTCATCCCTCCCCCTGCCCCGCTCCTACCTCTGCTGCCTCTCACGTGCATGCTCTATCAAATAAATAAATAAAATCTTAAAAAATACATTAGGAAATACCTGCTATTCCTTCGTCTAAACCTTGTCAGCTGATGCCCAGTGTGAGGAAAAACCAGCAGCAAAGTGGGGTGAAAAGACTCTAAGTATTACCTTCTGGGCTGGGAGCCAGTAGTGGGACTTTGTATACCCCAGTGTGGAAATAAGTGTGGAAATAAGGACCCTCTACCAAAGACACTGAGGACTGTGATGTGCACTTTAATAGATTATATTGTTCGTTGATCAAAGTGATGAAAATATCACATTCGAATCAGTATTACGTATTATGAATTTATAATATATTTACGAAGCATTTCTATCTTTATCCAAGTTAGTGAGGGAACACCAATCTGTCCAAATAAGATATATTGTTAACCAGGTAGCTTTACATTGCTTTTGGTGTATGACCTGATCTAGAGAATTCATCCTAATGATCCTTGTGAATATTAAAATTCTCAATTTATATAGCTGAGAAATTGAATAAAAATGGTTAGTGTAAAGTTAGAAGAATAACATACAGGCAAAGCTATTTGTCTCAGATATGTTTACTCTCATCTCTCTATGGGCACAGACCACTTTTAGAAGGTCAAGAGAATGTTTAGCCTTCTCTTTTCACATTGCTAAACCTGGGAAAATACAATTCAATCAAGTTCACATGGAGTTTTGAAAGGAATTCAGTTTCTGGTCTGTGTTCTCAGAGCCCATGGTACATTTTAGGGTGACTGACCCTTTCATGATGTGAAGTGAACCATCTGAGGGCCGTGGCTGCCAACAGTCCAGCTAACTTGAAGCTGCCTGGCCAGATACCAGGCTATGTTGCCTTCAACTTTCCCCAAAAGTAATTTGCTCGTGGCTGAAGCCCCAAATAAATCATGAAACATAGCTCTGAGCAGCATTTTCCAGAATGTTTTTAGCAGAAAATCCATAACATATGCAGGCAAATATGGGGTCTTGGTTAAATATATATTGAAAATGCCTTACTTAAAATTGTTCATGGATATTTTTAAGTAGCAGGATTTATCAGAGCCTTTGACACAGTAATCTGCATAGAAATAACCTGCAATACTCCCTAGGAGATGAATATTGCGTGTAGTGTTTCCCCAAACTTAAGATCATGCAACATTTTATCAAAGAACGCCTACTACTAACATCTAAAAAGAACACTAGTGAACCGCAGAAAGCAGTTTTTAAAACTTCCTTGGATGAATCATGAGGATTCTATAAGCCAGAGACAGGTGTCTAGAATCTACAGGACATCTGGGATGGCAGTCTGCCTCAGTCCTACCCCAGACCCCAAGCAGCTCTGGCTACCCTTGTACCCAGCTAGTATGAGATATAGGAAACACAAGTGCCTGATGTCTGCTTTCCATTGAGAACTGGAAGGTGGAAGGCATGGTGTAGGACCACTCCCAGAATTACATAGAGAAGATTATATCCACTTCTATCAACATTTGTTTTAAATGTTTATTATTTTTGCTTTGTCCTTACTTCCAGTAACCTAATTTGATAAATGGGATTTTTTGACTGGGCTTAAGATAAATGCAGATATAATATTAATAATGCTAGTCTGTTTATCTACATAAAATTTTAAATGGAAGCATTTTGTGCATTCATTTAAAGAATCATAGATTATTACAATTGTCTTGCTGTGCTCTCATGGGAGATATGAAATGCTGGTAATTTAAGATTCAATGAAAAATTGTAAATGTCAGAAATTAAATCTAATTCAGGGCATTAATCAAGAAGTTTCTACTATGGAGCATGGAGGACATTTCAGTTCAACAAATATTGCCAGATACTTTAATAGGCACAAGGGAGAAAGAGATGAAAAAGATCCAGGGAATTCTCTGGACAAGCTTCTGGGTTTTTCAGTAATGTGCACATAGTAGAAGAATATTCAAGTCCACATGGGATTGAGGGGCATGGGTGTCATCCTCTAATCTGACCGTGAATACAAGGGAGAGCAGGTGAGGAGAAGGGGAACAAGATTGATGAGTAAGAAGGAGTGGTATCCCTACACAGAGGACCTTCCACACCAGGCTAAGAAGTTTGAATTTTTTTCATGGAGACACAAAGAAGGCGAAGGTGGTGCAGAGAGATCAATATGGACACAATTCCAAGAATCCAGGCAACACAGGAGAAAGGTGAGATTTACTGCTGACCAACAGGTATTCATCAAGGAACTCATATGTCCATGGAGACTTAGACTCTAGAGATACTGTGATGAACACAAAAGACAGTCTCTGCCCTCTTGGCACTGACAACCAATATAAAATATAAATGAAGAATTAAATAACAGCATGTACGCAAAATGTTATAAAGAAAAAGTTATGGTGTTCCTAGTATATATTACAGAGTTGCCCAACCTTTTCTACAGAGGCCTTGGAAAGCTTTCCAGAGTTAGCAGCACCCAAGGTAAGACCAAAATGAGGAGCGGCATTAGCGCTAGCTGGATAAAGGTGCTGGGGGGCCTGGTTGGAAAGGAGCCTACTTTTAGAAAAACCTAACTGACAAGTGTGTCAAGAGGACTGTATGCTAAAGGGAACAAGAGAACTCTAGCCTGGCTAGAGCAAAGGATTTTTAAGAGTGTGTGAGATGAGGGCGAAGTGGCACGGCCTACAGGGCAGACGTGCAAAGCACTGAAGATCAATATGAAGGCTTTCAGATTTTATTCTAAGGTCAACAGGAAGCCACTAAAGGATTTTAAGCATCATCTATTTTATAGTCTGTTAAGATTATTCTCACGTCTGTGTGGAGAATAGACTAGAAAAGCTACTGTGCTCTGGAGAAGAGAGTGAGTCCACTGTCAGCTCCAACAGTCCAACTGGGTGTCCAGTTGGTATACACCCCATCTCCAGCAATGCCTGGTACACCGCAAACACTCCAAGTGTATTTGTTGGAAGTCTGGATAAATGAATGAAATTCTCTCTTTATTCATTTTTAATCTGACCCCCAAACTTCTCCAATGAGAAAAGCAGTTTTTCAAGGTCAGAAACTTTACTATCTGTGGAGAAAACATCACCTTTAATATATGGGGGGAAATCATTTCACTGAAGGACCTTGAAGCATTAAATGATAAAACGTCTCCAAAAACATTTTTAGTGTGTCATTTGGATGACAAATGAATAGACGCATTGTCCCTCTGAGTTCCCAAAGCCTCAAGAAGCATATGCCAACAAAAAGAACAAATCTATAAATGGAAATTATTCCCTGAAATATGCTGGTTTTCCTTTTGTAGGAGTCAATTTTCAAAATTATACATTATAACTTTTTTTATAACAGCTTTATTGTTATATAATTGATGTACCATAAAAGTCACCCTTTTGAAATGTGCAGTTCAGTGAATTTCACTATGTTGACAGAGATATGCAACCATCACCATTGTGTAATTTTACAATATTTTTATCACTTTCCCCTGCAAAAACAGTCCTATCCACATTAGCAGTAAGTCCTCATTCCCCCATCGCCCCAGCTCCCAGTAACCACTAATCTACTTTCTGTCTCAATGGATTTGCTATTCTGGACATTTCATATGATCAGAATCATGTGATATGTGGTCTTGTGTGACTAACTTCTTTCACATAGCATAATCTTTTCAAAGTTCAATCATATTGTAGCATGCAAAGGTACTTCATTCTTATTTTATGGTAGAAAAATATTCCATTGTAGGGCTATCCAACATTTTATTTATTCATTCAGCAACTGATGAACATTTAGGTCATTTCCACTTTTTGGCTATTATAAACAAAGCTTCCATGGTTATCTATATATGTTTTTAAAAACATGTATTAAGTTCTCTCGGGTATACACCTTAGCCCGGAATGGCTAGGTAACGCAGTCACTCTACGTTTAATTATATTAAGGAGCTGCCTAACTTTTCCGGTGGCTCCACTAGTTTACAATCTCTCCAGCAATGCACAAGTGTCAGATTTCTCCACTGCCTCACCAACACTTGGTATTGTTTCGTCTGTTTTTGTTTTTTCTTTTTCAAATTTTTATTTAAATTCTAGTTAGCTAACATATAGTGTAGTATTGGTTTCAGGAACAGAATGCAGTGACTCATCACTTACATACAGCACCAAGTGCTCATCACAAGTGCCCTCCTTCATACCCATCCCCCATTTAACCCACCCCCCACCCACCACCCCTCCAGCAACGCTCAGTACGTTGTCTATCATTAAGAGTCTCTTATGGTTTATTTCCCTCTCTCTTTTTATCCCCTCCCATGTGTCCGTGTGTATTTTTTCTTAAATTCCACATAAGTGAAATCATATGATATTTGTCTTTCTCTGACTGACTTATTTCGCTTAGCATAATACCCTCTAGCTCCGTCCACGTTGTTCAAATGGCAAGATTTCATTCTTCTTGATGGCTGAGTAACATTCCATTGTAGATATACAGTACATCTTCTTTATCCATTCATCAGCTGATGGACATTGGGTTCTTTTCAAAGTTTGGCTATTGCTGATAATGCTGCTGTAAACATTGGGGAGCATGTAACCTCTCGAATCTGTATTTTTGTATCCTTTGAGTAAATACCTAGTAGTGCAATTGCTGGAAAACACAGTGGTTCTATTTCTAACTTTTGGAGGAACCTCCATACTGTTCTCTAGAGCGGTTACACCAGTCTGCATTCCCACCAACAGTGTAGAGTGTTCTTTCTCTGCATCCTCGCCAACATCTGTTGTTTCCCATGTCGTTAATTAACACTCGTTATTGTTGATTGTTTATATTATAGCCATCCTAGGAGGGGCGTGAAGTGGTATCTTATTGTCTCATTGTGGTTTGATCTGCATGTCCCTAATGACTAATGAAGTAGAACATATTTTATTAGCCACATTTATTTTAGTAGCCACATTTATACTTTCTTAGGAGAATGTCTAAACCCTTTGCCTATTTTTATCAGGTTATTTTCTATTGATGTGTTGTCTAATTGTATTAGACATGTGTTAGACATTAGCTATGTAAACATTAGCTTGGAGAGTATAATACATGAGAGGGATGTCTTACTTGTGAATTTAAAGTAAAGGCTTCTAGTAATCCCATCATGTTCTTGGAATTACACAATAGTTCTAACTTTTTTTCTTTCTATTATCTTTTATCTTTAATTTGTATATTTGTTTCTATTTTGCTCAGATCTCAATTTATTGTTACATGTATGTTGATGCTCTTTGGCATATTTCTAACAGATAGTCATCAGCATTAAATCCTTTATTAACATAAAGTATACTTTTTCATTTCTTGTTTGTTTGGTTTTTCTTTTTTGTTTCCTGTTTTGTTGCTGTCCTGTATTCACCCTTTGGAAATACCCTCTCCAACTCTTTCCTGACATGTTTAGGTGAGCTGATCCCAATTATGGTTCCACAATGGGAAAATGACCCAAAGGTGGCCAGTGAGGGAGTCAGTAACTGCCTCAGGGAAAAGAAGAGGCCCAAAACCAGATAAGCAAAAGCATAGGGAATTTTGACTGATGAGAAATAAGTCGTATTTTTTTTTTCTTGCTAAACTAGAAGGTGATGACCGTAGAAGTTTTATGGTCTACCTTGTTACCACCTAGGGAAAGCCTGCCTGAGAAACAAACCAACATAGACAAAAGTTTCATTGAGAAGTAGACAAGAATCCTGATAACGTTTATGAGGAACTAGATCAAAACAGACTTTCAGTTATCTGTACCATTTGACCTTTTGGTTATATGGTCTAATATCCACCCCTTTCCTCAGGAGGTATTCAGTGAATTTGAGTTCCTGGCACGTCCTAACAATCTTACACATTATAAGAAATAATGTTTGTAGTGCCTTTTTTTCTCAATGCATTAAAGTATCATTTTCAAAAAGATAAAAAATATGCCTCTAAAACTAATATATAAAGAGCTATTGTGAAAGCCTTGTTCAATTCCTTAACGAGGGAGTCAGCTGAGCAATAAAGCTGCTTGAAAGAGATTAGCATTATAGTCAGTGAAAAAAAAAGAACACTGGAATAGTATTCTACTGTTAGAAAAATTAAAAAAAAAATAAGACTAATATTTTTCAGGTAAATAAAACAGTAACTTTGCAGGGTTTTTTTTCTCAATCAGACAAAAATAACTTGTAATTCAACAGGACAAAAATTATTTGTAATGTATTAATCATCTGCAAATTAACATCTAGCTTTACAGAGCATAGTATGGTTTTTAGAGTGAGTAAAATAGTAATTAAAAAAGAAAAAAATTACATATACCTAGTGATAATTCAGGTGCTTTGTCCTAGTAAATCATCAAAAGAGTACAGGATAATGTTTTGCCTTCTTTTCATTTTTTTTTGGATAACTTTTAAAAATATGACAACTTCAATGTGGGAAATTATAACCACACAACATCTGACAATACGGGAGATTATTAGTAGAGTTCTTCTCTATCTGCTTGGATGATAAAGATTTCCTGTCCCTAGATCAAACCTGGAGGAAGGTCACCTTGAAGTGCTTTACTCCTTGCCCAATTGTGATATCCAGCATCAAACACCTACTGTTGATGGATGGACTGATGTGGGATCCTCTTCAAATCAGACTGTCCATATTGTAGAGACAGACACAGCTCAAAGAGAATTTAGGACACATCTTAACACTGACCCTCTCTACCCACCACGCACCTTCCCTGGCTTTCTAGGTCTGTCCCTTTGCCCATTTCCCTTGGGTGGTTTTGCAACAGTGATATCAGTGGCTATAACAGTGTCTCATCTGCTTATACCAGGCTCCAAAGGAACACAGGGAGTGCCTACAAATGGAAGAAGGAACCAGGAAGCTTCAGTTTTAAAAAGTGGGAGGGTCTACCTGTCTCAAAAGACAGCAGCTGAAGGGCCAGATGTCAGCCCCCAGCTCTTCTGGTCCACGCAGGCCCTAACGGCATAGTCTGAGGAGAAAAATGGGAGTGGAGCCCAAGACCCCATGGGTGGATTGCACATTTGTGAAATGTGAAGACTGAAAAGTCCTCTTAGTCCTTCCTTAGTTGTTAAATGTGAAGACAGAGAAGGGAGTAGAGATCCTACCCGGAGACTGTCAGACTGCAGCTCCCATCCTTCCCTGCACACATTCACGGCCAACGAGAAACATACCAAGGGGAGCATTAAGAGTCAGAGTCTTCCCCGATCATCATCAGCTGGATTAGGTCTTCCAAGACAAAATGAAAAGCTTACGGAAGAAGTGGCCAATACTGGGGACATGTAACCCTCCACTGCAGACCTTCCCAAACAAGAATAACTACAGATGTGGAAAGACATTTCCCTGCTTAGTTCCTGGTGCAGCCCAGGGAGACCCCAGGTGGCCAGAGCTGCTGAGTATCTGCCTTGGCCTACAGAGCCTAGTCCTACCACCAGGGCCATGCGCTATGACCACTGACTTCGTGGGTGAAGAGGTGACAAAGGGTGGTAGGCATTGTTTTCTTGTCACTTCTACCACCACCACTGAGGTCTGCCCTGGTTTTTAGGCACTAGGGACATTCTGGGCTGAACTCTCAATGCAGGGCTATGTGGTCTGTTGTGGCCACAAAGTCACGGTAACCTGAGGTGAGCCAACAGTGGCCTTGGGGTCCAGAGGAGTTCCAGTGATGGCCATGATGCTCCATGTAATGCTGATTCTGGGGGCTCCATGACCAGCAGTGGGGGCCCAGCAGCCCAAGGAATACTGTATGAGGTGGTAGTTTTTACAGTCAGAATGGGATTCTTTTTGTGTCTAAAACCCTTTGTTACTATGCAAAGAGAAACAAAGAACTGGTCACCGGAATGTCTGTCCCTCTAGAGTAAAAATATCAAAATCTTTGAGAATTTGTGCCACTTTGTAAGAGAGTTTGGAGGCCCTGAATCAACTATACTAGAAACAAGATTTACAACTTTGTATAAGACATCGTAAACATGAAGACCTTGAATAAAGAGCTAGAAAGCTACCACTCTTTACTTGAGCTTAAACCAGGTACTTCCAGGAAGCATGGAAAAGAGAAAAGTCCAAATGATTACAACTTCAGATGATGGTTGACATTATAAGCAAAGTTAACTCCTTAGAAGAAGCATCAAAGCAAATCCAACACCAAAACAGCCTTCAAAACCCAGCCAAAGAATGGAGAAAAGCTCCAGACAGCACTAAAATGAAGCCTTTGGAGGTAAATTCTAATCTTCAGAGAAGCATAAAGTTGCTTTCATAAGAATTGCAAAAATGGAAGCATAGAGTGGGCAAATTTACTAACGTGAAAAAAATAAGCTCATAAAACTCTGCCCACGGAGTGAGTCCTTAATAAGAAAGAGAGTCAGATCAAACTTCGAGGTAAACACTTGCTAGAGATGAGTAGTTGGGCTGCTGTTCTTGGGGAAGGCAGCAGAGATTGTGCTAACGTGAAATTGGATATAACGAAGGCATCGGAAAATGGAGGCTTCTTGATTGGCAAAGCCAAAGGATTGCCGATTTATGTGACTGAGTTAAGTACCAGTTTACGAACTCTCAAAGAAGACGGGAAAGTAAATGTACACAAAAGTAACTGCAGAAGCTAGAATTCTCAATGCAAAAATCATTAAAAATCATTTGAAAAATCCCCAGCCAGGAAAGCTTTGCTGCATTCAGAAAACACCCAAGTAGAAAGGGAGAGACAAAAAATTGCAACAGAAACATCATTTCTTGAACGTAATCAAGAAAAGGAAACAAAGTTTTATGCATGCAGCATTCAACGTAGACAGCATTTACTCCATTTAAGGTAGAGGAGAATCACGCCAAACCAGCCAAAAACATCAGTGATGCATCTGAACAGCTACACACTTACAAAACTCAATCGAAAATACTTCAGAAAAATTAAAAAGAACCACTGGGTATTATTAAAACCCTCACAGTCCCAGGAGACAAAAGCTCATGTTACTGAGATAAGAGCTCTGTTTGCTCAGAGTAACATCAATAACTTAACAAAGCAAATGCATACATCACACAAAAATTGAAAGAGGAAGAAATTAAAGGTTCTGAAAACTATCTTTCCATTGCTTATTTTCCGAAAAAAAAAAAAAATGCATTTGGCAGAGGCCTGAGACCACAAGCAAGAATCTTCCAGATGGCAGATCCCTGAGGAAGGAGGAGCACTTGGCTGTTAACGGAGGAAATGAAAAGATCCACGCCCAGTATCCACCAGTTGTCAACTCCTAGGCTGCCTCCTGTCTGGCCAACTCCAACCTGAGTCAGCAAGTTCTCCAGAAGAGCCACGCACAGCTGTGTAGTTAAAATAGTGATCCTAACAAGAAAGCCTATAAAGAAGAACTCAATAAAACAGGAGTGAACAGTCTGGAAAGATGTCAGGAAATCGGACAAAATAATAGCCTTCCAATACCTGAAGTTTAAGATGGCCAAGAGTTGGTCCCTATCTCCAGAGCATTACAATCTAGAGTCCATGCACAGCAACTGAGGATGCAAATATTCAATCACTATAAGGATGAATTTTCAAGCAACTAGAACTATCTACAAACATGACAGACCGTTGTTCCAGGAGATATTTGTCCAGATTTTCCTTTATAGATCATCAGATCTTCACAAGACATTTAACAACGATTCCTCTCTTAGGAAATTAAGTAGAAATAAATAATCATGGTTATCAGTACTTATTCTCAAATAATTCAGACTATATTCTTTCTCAGAAAGATAAAATCACAAATTAATCATGCAATATTTTCAAAGTCTTAAGAAATATCTATCTTTAAATTACGCAAGCTTCTTATCTAAAGTGTTCCTAAAAAAAAAAAAAAAAAAAGGCTTACCTCATATGAGGTACATGGGTTGTGACTGGCCCTCACTACTGAAAATCATTTCAACCTTTGGAGACATTATCAAAGGGCGAAACTGGGCATCCCTTTCCCCCATGATCCACAAGTGCAGGGGGGAAATCTCCAAAAGATGAAGGATTCAGATCTAATCAAGCATGTGAAGAAAATTCTTCCCAGCAGAGGCTGACCATGTTATAGAAATATCTCGATATATTGTATTTATTTGAGTAGAAAATCACTGGACAGTCGAACCCTTGACTTGCCTGAAGTCAGAAAACTTCTGCCTCATTCCACAGCTGGAAAGAATTCAGTGGTCCCAGCACTGTGAGGAAAACCCACCAATTATGGCTACATACTCCTGCCACCATTCTGCAACGGTGAGCTCCTTATCACTAAGGGTAGCTAGTGACAACTAACTACTGTGCAGAATTAAGCAGGTGAAAACGTTTTGAAGTAACTTCTGTAGAAGACAATGACTTGGATTGATTGGCCTTTCATGATCTAATGAATCTTCCTTTTCTTATTAGCTTATAGATTTTTCTACTTTCGGTTGGCCCACTTAGATTGGATTCTTTCTGAGATGTCTTTTACTCTAGAAACTTGTATCTTTTCCCTTCAATTGTTACTAGTTGAATTCTTATGACTCCCTTTTCTCCTGTGGAGCTCCAGCTTTACTACTCAGAAGAACAAGTCCAGTGAAAGAATATACTAATCACAAGTTAAACATTAGCCCACCAAATTAAATAAAAATTAGGCAAAGATTAAAATGATATTTTTAAATATATTATGAATGTATTTTCAATGAAGTTGTGCCTAGCTACCCAAAACATTGGTCCATAGGTAATTTATAATCTTTAGTCATAGTCTTTCATTCTATAACAAACACAAAAATGTAAAAGACTTAAAGCTTGTTAAAAAAAAAAAAAGGTGGCTTTGGACATAATGCCTTCTTGGCTTTTTGTTTCTTGTGGAATTGTTGGAGGTTGTCACTGAGAGGATGTGACTGCCAGTTGACATGTGAGCTGGACCCAGGCAACTGGAGGCTCCTAACCTTCTCCCGTGTCCTTGGAACGTATATTGCTCCCACTATTCCAACACTGGAAACCATTTCAAGGATGCACCCTTCAGAGTAATGTGTTGCCTCAACCTTCTTTGTCCTACAATCCCTAGTACACAAAATCGTGTAACACAGTGATTTTTAGGAAACTGTATACCACATTATAAAAAATAGAACAAAATTAGTGCCTTACCAGAAATAATCCAGGCTACTATTTTAATTTTCTTTTTCAATTTATATAGAAGAATATCATTAAGATATTTAAAAACACATGATCAATTTATTATGGTTTCATTTTTAGATGCAGATAAATGTGAATGTGTAGAGAGGAAGTGATGAGGTACAGTTATCTCAACAACAGAGTTTAATTAGAGTGCACTAGTGTGTACAATTCACCTTAAACTCAATTTTGATAGGTATTAAAATTGAAGTGAATAGCTATTCTAAAGTAATTTGAATGCAACCAGCTGAATCTCTACTAAGAGTGCATAGGTAAGAGATGTGAAAAACTGATTATCTATTTAAAAATACAAATGAGGACTTCTACTGTTGGAAATTATGTTTCTAAACCCATTACAGACTTTAAAAAAAAAAAAAAAGCTTTTTGTGGTAGTAATTCCCAAGATAGCGACATAGGAGGCTCCTGAATTTCCCTCCTCCCACAGATGAGCCAATGGACAAAATGTTTTGTACAACTACCCATAAAGAAATTTCCTCTGAAAGAAATCCAAAAACTATCTGAACACATTGGATGGATGAGAAAACACCTACCCCGAAATGGGCAGGAAGGACGGAGACACACACTTGCCATAAATCCCGCCCTCCGCAAAGTGCCATTCAATCCGGAGAGAAACCCCAACTCCCAGCTGTGAAAACAGAGCTTACCAAAATTTATAAGATCCAGCAAAAGCAGTGCTGGTTGGGAAGTTTACAGTGATGAACACCTATAGTAAGGGGGAAAAAGTCACAAATAAACAACCTAGCCCTATAACTTTAGCTAGGGGGAAAAAAGGACAAACTAAGCCTAAAGTTACCAGAAGAAAAGACATAACAAAGATCAAAGCAGAAATAAATGAAATGGAAACTAGAAAAACAACAGGAAATATCAATGAAATTAAGAGCTGCTTTTTGAAAGGAAAAAAGAGTAGCTAGACTAAGAAAAAATAGAGAAGACTCAAATGATAAAATTCTAAGTGAAAGAGGAGACAATGCAACTGACATCACAAGAAATATAAGGAATCATAGAGACTGCTGAGAACAACTTTATGCCAACACATTGAATAATCTAGAATAAATGGATAAATTCCTGGAAACACAGACCTACCAAAACTAAATCATGAAAAAAATAGAAAATCTGAACAGAACAATAATGAGGAGACTGAACCAGTAATAAAACAAAACAAAACAAAAAACAAAAACAAAAACAAAACACAACACCTCTCAACAAAGAAAAGCCCAGGACCAAATTTCACTGGTGAATTCTACCAAATATTTAAATAAAAATGTGATTTTGTCAATTGTGTGCCAATAAAGCTGAAAAAAAATTTTGTTTCTAAAATTGTATAGAATCAATGTTCAGCTGAGTTTCTTAGTAATATTTTTTCCATTTAGAAGATGCTGAAACACTGAAATTAATGCAGGTTCTGGGTTCATTGAATAAGTTAAAATATTAAATTATATTAATAAATAATGTGCTAAATATAATGAATAGTAAAAATATCAAATTTTTATTTACAAAATAAATAAGTGATAACAAGAAATCACTAAATGATTTCTTATATCTATTATTAATATCCATTAATATTATGCAACTCCATAATGTTTTCTGAAAATTCCAGGGTTTTTTCTCATTCATGAAAAACCTTTAAAATTATTTGCCTATATTAAATGACCATTAAAAAAATTTTTAACTCTACACCACATTAGGAAAGGCATATTTGCTTTAGGACCATTTACAACATCAGAGAAACCAACAAAGTATCCATAAAAAATACAGTGTGAGGATAATTAGTAGGATTCAAACATTCACCATGTACAAGACACTCATCTAAGTGTGAAAGCTCATTTTATTCTAACAGAACTCCATGATGTAGGTATTATTGCCCCATTCTCCAAAGAGGAAACTAGAGAGCGATTAATAATCAAATGTGCAAACTCACAGCTAGTAAGTGGTAGAGCAGATGTGAAATCCAGTCGGACAGTAGAGCCAGCGCTTTTAATATCTGTAATTTGCTGACTCTCTGTTAATGTTTTATTAAATTAAGTATTGCCTTAAGCCCCAGAATAATTATAAAATGAAAATACTCTATTGTAAATTAGATTCTGTTTCTCTAATGGCTTATTAAATAGAAGATACTTACAATTTTCTCAAGAAACTGAGAACATTTTTCTTTCCAGTTGAAATTCATCCAACGGAAACATGATACAGCAGATACCTCTATGGATTTCTTAAAGTGAAAATATGTACTTACTGAGGACTAGACTTGGAAGTCCTAGATCTCAGAGATTGCTTTGGGAATGTGAGAAAGTCATTATTTTCTGGCTCTCCAGTAATTTATTTTGAATTTGTTAAATTCACTGATGTGTGAACTGGTTATCGAAGCTTGATAAACAGTTTATAAATCACTTTGAAGTTGGCAGAAATAAATATTAATGAGTCAATTTTCAAGGAATTTAAAGTCAGTATCTCCTTCTTCTGGTGCCTAAGTTTAAAAGAGAATCTCAGTTGTTTGATTTAGAACAGAATCTACAACTTATTAGTAATGATGGATATTTCTCAAGATAATCATAGGACTATTGATTATATCAAATCAAACCATTTGCCTAAAAGAAAAGAATGTTCTTTGTAAATCCAGCACATAGTTTCATATGACAAAAGTTCTGTTTAAAACTTAGTTATAGGGGCAGCTGGGTGTCTCAGTCTGGTAAGCATCCAACGCTTGGTTTGGGCTCAGGTCATGATATCAGGATTGTGAGATCGAACCCCACATCAGGCTCCACACTCAGCAGGGAATCTGCTTGAGATTCTCTCTCTCCCTCTCCCTCTGCCCCTCCCCCTGCTCACCCACTCTCTCTCTCTAAAATAAATAAATAAAATCTTTTTAAAAAAATAAATAAAAATAAAACTTACTTATAAAACACAACAATGGTGATTTTAATCCTTTGAGATACTAAAGTAACTTGCTTCCCTGAGGTTTGCTCAGGGCTGACCTTAGAGTAGGGAAAGAAAAATGCAAGCATTTCCAGGACCAGGGTCTACCAATGTCGGAGCCTTACCAACATTATCCCACCTGAACCATTTCTACCTTCTCCACACCAGACCGAACAGAATCAAAGCATATTAGTAGCTGTCCCAAGCCATATGACAAATGGCTAGCAAACTCAGGATTTGAAAACATGTTTATCTAAGTACAAACCTGTGTTAGTTTAGTGCTTGAAATAAGAAAAACAGATAATTTTCTATGTGATAGATTTTAATGATACAAATAGGCCCTTCAGTTCTCCAAAATACACAATAAAAGGCATTAAAACCTATTTACTTATACATATTAGAAAACTCTGACCCTTCGAGGTTACGTGCCATGCCCCAAATTAATAATCAAATCTGGACTTGATTTCAGCGCTCTTGTGCCTGTCTTCCCTTCCGCAGATACTCAATATCATAATATGAATACTTGTTTCCTAGATCTTATTTCTCATAACTAAGAAATACTTGAGACCTTAAATGTCTTTTATACCTCATTTTGAGTTGGTTTATTATATCCCTCCCAAAAGTTCTGGTGTTTATCTGGTCTCCAGAAAGGAACAAGCTTGCGGAAAGATTCAGACCATTGCATATGGTTGGGAATCTTGTTCATTGTATAAGGACGCCCAGCTGAATAAATCAGAAAGCAGGCATTGAAATCCACCTCACTCTCTACCCACGAAGCCATATAAAGGTGTGGCATGCACGCAAAGAGGGTACCACATCCAATCTGCGTAAGGGCACTTATAGGCTCACACAGGCCCTGCAAAGACCCTGGAAGTTAGGAAGAAAGTGAGGAGATGATTGCACATAAGTATTTTCAGATCCAATATCTACCAGAAATTAATTCAAGAAACTGACCTATAAGGCTAATGATTAGGATATTTATTAATTCAGTAAATTAATTCTGGGGGGGTGGCAGGAGATGCCTCCTCTCAGCACCAAGGAATACAATTTTGTTTGAGGAGAAATGATTTAGGGTAAACATCAGCAACAGGTCCTACTGCACTATATGGGATATGAGAATGTTACTCAGGAGCCTGTGAATATGTAAGAAAATGAGTCTACAGAAGGTGGGAGAAACAGAAAACTCTTGTGCCCTTTTACTTGATGATTTTTTTTCAAACACTTTCTAAAGGCTTCTTGGCAAAGACACCGTGATGTTGCATATAGCACATTCTGAAAAATCACTACATCATCACTGTGACAGATTCTGAAGAGTCTCTGAAGAAACACTTTTGAACATTAAGCTTGTCAAGTCTTCATTTAATGAATATATCATTGGCATTTTCTATTTTAATGCTGAACACCTTTGAAATGCTAACAAGAACTACCCATTTTTTGAGTAACAGGCACCATACTAGGTAGTTTGCATACATATTGTCTATCTTCCCAAAAAAGAATACTCCAAAAGTTACGTGTTACTATTCTCTTTTTATCAATGAGGAGACAGCCTCAAAGAATCTAAGGCATCTGGGAATTACTGGCAGAGGCAGATTCAAATCCCTGCTGGTCCCGATTTTATACCTGCGTCCTCTCTCCCTCACTGAACTGACCCTACGAGAAGGCTTCTACTTAGAAGAGAAAGTGGAAAGTAGCTAACCAAACTTTTACTGTAAGATACAGCAAATACACCTTGACTCAAATATGGCAACCCATGCATTCTGCTACTCTTTCCTGATGGATTAACTTGTTAAGCTGCCATCATTTTAAAATACATAATGATGTGCTTATAATCAACAGAACTTTATGTGGCTAATGCTTGAGTTCTAAGCCATCGGTCAGGAGACGTGGCGTGGCCACTTACCTGCTCCGACAACTTCTGTCCGTCAAGGTGAGCCTGCATCACGGCGTCATGAACAAGCACGTGGAAGTTCAGGAGCACATGCTCGATGTCATATGTTCCGTGCATGGCATCTGACAGCTCTTCCAGCGACCGGATGTAGGCATGCCAGTGTGGATTCAGCTCCGCCGTGTGTGCCAAGCAGCCTCTCACGACGTTGAGGCAGTACCCCATGCAAGGCTTCGTGCGAGTCAGGCCCTGGCAATGAGGGCAGTACTGCATCCTCAGCAGGGCCCTGCCGCACTCTTTGGAGAAGTGCAGATGGTCAGTGGTATTGATGACTTCGATGCCCAGATTCAGTGCCTGCAGAAACGTGCGACTGGGCAGCAGCGATCTCCCCATCTGCCCCATGACTCTTTTGGGAATATTTCCAAATGGGCTAACATCCCGGCGGGCCATCCGGATGCATTCCAAGTATTCCAGGGAACTGTCCGTCACACCAGGGTTAATGAGGTGATTGTAGACGAGAGGGAAAAGACTGTCGAAGAATCTGTTTACGAACTCTTCAGGATTAAGATCTGCACCGAATAAATAGAGCCCCACATCTGTGAACAACTCCTGAACTGAGGCTGCAGCCTCTAGGGCCATGTTCCTATAGGTGTTGCAGAAGAGAATGCTGGTGTAATTCTCGGCTTGTCTGATGAGCGTTTCGAGGGTTTCTGCAACAAAAGCAGAGGTAAAAACACGAAAAGGCTTAGTATTCATGTTAAAACGGCGCGTCTGTCTGCTCCAGACAGTAAATGAGCTTATCGCATCCAACCCACCTAAGGATCCAAATGGGAGTGCTCAGCGGACTAAACCCACTGTAGCTTTCCAAGGATCCTGGCTGGTCAACAGTGGGCGTTAAGTTCTATAAGATATATTTCCTAGAGTCAAACATCTTCAGAAAGTATAGAAATAAAAAAGAAGTTACGGTAGGGTAGTTCCCTAGTTATTTTGTTCCATAGTCATAACCCACCAATGACAGAAGAAAAGTGTCACTGAGAAGATAATTTCCAATGTGGGTTCATTGTTGACAAAAGACTGGCATTAGATGTTTGATTCAACACCTACTGTAATTTTACAGTTTTTCAATATTTTTTTTTTCAGAATGAAAGCTAGTAGTTTGCAGTAGTTACTGCAAAGAGACGCTAAATGCCCACAGGGAAGTCTGATAATCCTCAGATTAGGGGAGCATGATCAAATTAAAAAGAAAGTAAGATATTTCATGGTTCAACAATGCCTTGACTGGCAAACCCTGCTTAGTAGTAGGAAAGTCATGAGTTGTATTTGACAATGACGATAATTGTGTGACCATCTTCTGAACTATGTTCTGTTGCTCTTACCACCTTATCACCCTTAAACTTCACTGTGGGACACTATTTTCTCGCTTAGGGAACTGATGCTTCCAAGTAATTTCTCCATAGAAATAACAGAGCATAATTTATCCACAAATTAAGGAAGGCTATAGTAATTGGCAAGCAAAAGTTATATTTCAAAATGATAGCTTTAGGCAGCAATTGAACACCTTGGATATTCTGGTAATTACATTTTATAATTAGCCTAATTATAATAAATAATGATGCTGGACTGTTATCAATACATAATTAATTGTAAAATACATCAATAAAATTATCTCCCATAACCCCGATCTCATAGTTATTTTTAATTAGGTTGTAAAAGACCACACAGTAATTCAGTAATCAGACCATTGAATATATTATAAAAGGAGATGGAACAACAGTAGAATAAAATGAAATAATAAAAGGCAGAAGCACAGGGAGAGCTACTAATAAAGTGGAACTGTGTCGTGAATATGCCATAGTGTCCTAAAAACAAATAAACAGCAAAACAACAAACCAAACCAAACACCCTTATGAAGAACACAGATAAAATACAGTATCATGTATTCTGATTCTGTTCTGAGACCATTTAATGTTCAGTTTCAAGCTTTAGTGTGATGTATCAAGGTGCCTGCTCTCAACTGAATGTTTGTTCCCTCCCCTAAAAATAATATGTTGAAATCTAATCTCCAACATGATGGCACTTGGGAGTGAGGCCTTCAGGAGGTGATTAGGTCATGAGGGTGAAGCCCTCGTGAATGGGATTAGCGCCTCTACAAAAGAGACTCTGGAAAGCTCCCTGGCCCCTTCTGCTATGTGAGGACACAGTGAGATGACCATCAGGGAACCAGGAAGGAGGCTCTCGCCAGACAATGAATCTGCGAGCAGGACGAGATGATCTTGCACCTCCCAGCCTCCAGAACTATGAGAAGTAAATGTTTTGTTGTTTATATAAGGCATCCGGTATTCTGTGACAGCGGCCTGGACTAAAAAGTATATCTACCCCATCATCAAAGGCAACAGCTTTTATTTTTTAATTTTTTAAAGCTTTTATTTATTTATTCATGAGAAACAGAGAGAGAGAGAGAGAGAGGCAGAGGGAGAGGCAGGCTCTCCGCAGAGCAGGGAGCCCGATGTGGGGCTCGATCCCAGGACCGTGGGATCAGGACCTGAGCCACAGGCAGACACTTAACCAACTGAGCCATGCAGGTGCCCTAAAGGCAACAGCTTTTAAAGGTGGTTGTGACTCTGTTGCAACACAGAGTACTTACTTCACACTCTAGCTTATTAAGGAAGCAGGACTCCTGTTATCTCTGCATCTCCAGTGCCCACCAGAATGCAAGCTCTCTACTATGCACTCAATAAAAAGGTGAGTGAAGGAAGGCTTCAAGTGAGATTAGCTGCTCTGCCAAGTGAGATCGCCTCACTGACCAGGCTGGGTGAGGAAAGTTCTGGTTGCCAGGTCTCTGCACCGGGGTTTGCAACTCAATGGGTCTGTTTTGGTTCATGAGTCTGCATTTAACCAGCAGCCTCCAAGATTCTTTCAACCTAGCCAGTATTTGAAAAACTGGACTTGCAGATAATCTATAAAATGTTCTCTCTGCATTTATAGAGTGCTTCAACAAGCCTTCCACCAAAATAGTCTGACCCCACAGCTGCACTCTGCTTTCAGAGACCCTCAAGAGTGAGTGTGAAAAGTGAATTAAACCTGTGGTTGGAAATAGAATAAAACTGCTAAGATTATATTTTTCTCATTAATACAGGCTCGTGTCTCTCAGCAAATTGTGTGTGGCCAAGAATTATGAGGTAGGTTGCAAATGAGATTACTTGCCAATAATTTTTTTTTTTTTAAGATTTTATTTATTTATTTGACAGAGAGAGAGACAGCCAGGGAGAGAAAGAACACAAGCAGGGGGAGTGGGAGAGGAAGAAGCAGGCTCTAAGCGGAGGAGCCTGACGCGGGGCTCGATCCCAGAACACCGGGATCACGCCCTGAGCCCAAGGCAGACGCTTAACGACTGCACCACCCAGGCACCCTGATTTGCCAATAATGGTTAAATAGCAATGTCTGAAATTTTTTTTTAAGATAAAATAAGGATAGAGTTAAAGATACCAATACCACAGGCACGCTTACATACTTTCCACCAGTTTTTCTAAGGTGCATGCCGTAGACGTGATTGTGACTGATGCCCGCCAAAGATTCTCAGTGCAATAAAGGTTGAATGCTACCCCAGGAAATACAAATGTTCCATCTGATTTCTGCCAACTCTAAGTGATGTTCAAACACAATTTTTTAAAGTAAAAAATAAAATGTTTCTTTATAAATTCCAGTCCCGGTAATTTATATCTTATAATGATTCAGGAATATATGGAATTCATCTTTTTAGCTGCTATAACAAATAGGTTTTGCAAATTAACGTACTCTGTGAAAGCAATATGGAAAAGGAGATATTTAATGTTTATAATTTTTATTTTTATTTTATTTCAGACTAGTTTTCCTCTGATCTTTTAAACAAAATAACTGCAGATGTATAAAAATGTTAGGAATCCTATTACAGTAACATTTTAAAACTTGTCTCTGATGTTGTAAAAATTAAAATTTTAGTTTTCGTGACTACATATTGTTTTTGCTAACCTTTGAATAAGAGCTGACATGTGACCAAATACCAACATTCTGATTATTTCCTGAATATCTAAACACAAAATGGCCTTTTAAGATGGACTGTTCTGCAGTAGTTTCTCAGTATGCTATTAACTCATCGCAATATAAAGATTTTTCTTTCAATCTGTGTTAAATCTGATATTGACACATTCCAGTTAGTTGAATTACCTAAACATGTGTTGGTATTTTTGAATGTGTATATTTGTGATCCTGAACATTTCTTTTTTTTTTTTTTAAAGATTTTATTTATTTATTCGACAGAGATAGAGACAGCCAGCGAGAGAGGGAACACAAGCAGGGGGAGTGGGAGAGGAAGAAGCAGGCTCATAGCAGAGGAGCCTGATGTGGGACTCGATCCCAGAACGCTGGGATCACGCCCTGAGCCGAAGGCAGACGCTTAACCGCTGTGCCACCCAGGCGCCCCCTGAACATTTCTTAAATCTGATGATGAAAACAGTAAATAATTGTTCTATATACATTTGAATCTTTAATGATTGGAGATAAACATACTTTTATGAATTTTTGATCCTAATATAAAATGTTAATATATAAGCACTTATATTAGAAACTGAACAATCTAGAGGCCAATCCCCTGATTGATTTTGTTAAATTTTTTTAAAAGAAAAGTTGGTAAAATCAGAAGCTGAATTTACTAAAATTAGTTGTTTGTGATAACTGTGAATTTGCAAACTCATCACTTTGTTCTCCTACTATGTTTTCCAGAGTTGAGTGTTTCCATTTATGGAATTAGTATTATGATTTTAACAAGAATTTAAACTTGTCGAAAGGATTGTTAAATAAACAAAATATCTTACTGTTGTGCAAAAGAATAATTCACAACAAAATCAGTATTCATAAATGCAAGGTAGGGTAGATGCTAGACAATTTGTCATGTCTACTTCATTATTAAAGAGAAGCCATACTGTCCTTTCATTACAAAGTTTTAATAAGCAAAAAATACCCCTCACCTAAGCTAAATAATAGTGTTCTGTTGATGTGCCAAAAATTATAACACTTACTAAAAATAAATAAACATTTGCTAGCCTTGCTTAAGGAATTTAAGAAACAGACTAGGGAATAAAAATCATCTTCTTTTGTTTTTCATTGAGAATGTCAATAAGCTCTTCTTTCCAGTGCTATCAGATCAAGTCTACCAAGGTAGGAAACTTCCAACTTTCCTTTTAATGCCTAAGAGTGGTAGGTTGAGTAAGAAGCTGCAATCTAATTACTGATTGAATAAAAACATAATTTCCCCCAGCTTTACAAGAGAATTTATGCATCATCGCATTAAGTGGAAGGTGAAGTTGGAATACATGAAGCTGATCTGCATCACTTCAATTTTCAACATTAACATTCTGTCAAGATTTAATAACAAAATACCTACGACTAGAAACTTACATCAACTTTTTCAGCCCACATTCCCTTTAGAGACATTTTATAGTACATTCAAATGACACTCAAACTAAAGATTTAAACTTAAAATACAACTGGTAGAGATAAAACAAGGTGATACGGATTTAAAATTAAATTTGACAAAGTGTGAAGACTGATATGCAGGTAGTTTTTTACAATGGGAGAAACAATATTCATGGGGCTTTTACTGCTTTAAAGAGAAACAGGATTTCAAAATCTAATGATCATGAAATAACTGTTATAATAACTTTCCCTGCATGAGATGAATAGACATTTTATGACCCATTTCATATTTTTATTATTTTTGATATATGAACATTTTAGGATACAAAGTTTTAAGTGTCTATTACAATTTAAGACCCCAGATATTCTCAAACACAGCAATGAAATAGATTAAGAAAGATTAAATCATATCAACTGTGGATAATCAGATGATCTTACAATGTGTACCTGGGTTGAAGAGAAATTTTCAGAGGAAATTTACATATTTGTGCCTTCCAATTCTCAAGTCACAAATTCTGTTGCTATCACAGATAATTCCTTACTACCCTGCTACTTCAGAGCTAGTTTGTGCCAGAAATTATCTTTTCCTCTGTAGTGAATTCTCGATACATGAGTAGATAGGTAGAGACAGGTAGACCATTTTAATAGCAATTTCTCAACTAGTTTTTATCACATACATATAACAATGAACTGTTATTCCTTCTCCCTTTCTTATTGAACAAAAATGCCTTCCAATAATTTTAATATGGTCACATTAAATAATTCCTTTAATTAGCAGAAGATCATCATAGCCACTTCTGAAGATACGCATATTTAAGTCAAAGAAGCAATTACCAATTTCTACAGTAACGAAGTTTTTATATTGAATTCATCCCTTTGACATTTGCATATTTTGTCAACTTTTTCATAAAAATAAAATGTGTAATAAGTTTTCTAGAATATTAATTTAATGACATATTTTTAAATGTTATACAGTATGATTTATAATATCATTCCTCAGAAATTAGTCATCTATACAAATAAATAGTAAGTGGATATTAATCTGTATCACCAAAATTAACATATTGGTAATTAATCTGGTTTCCTTGGACAAGCACTGCTTGGAAAAATACTTTCTCAACTTTTCTCTTCCTCATTTCCCTCCCCACTAATTCGGTTATCATGGCACTTCACATTTATTACTAATATTATTTTATAATCATTTATGTTCTGAAAATCAATTTATGAGTTCAGCAAGGATTTAAACTCATTTAAGCACTTATGTAACAGATGAAATCAATGCAAAACAACTCACTGTAGATTTATTCATAAGTTATTGTGGGATGAAGAATTTAAATCAAATCTAATAATTTTTAAAATAAACCCAGAAACAGGGGTGCCTGGGTGGCTCAGTCGGTTAAGCATTTGACTCTTGATTTTGGTTCAAGTCATGGTCTCAGGAATATGGGATTGAGCCCTGCATCTGGCTCCCTCAGCACAGAGTCTGTTTGGGATTCTCTCTCTCCCTCTCTCTCTCTGCCCCTCCCCCCACTTGCTCACGCTCTTTCTCTAATAAATAAAATCCTTAAAAATAAGTAAATAAATCAGAAACACAATCTAGAAATATAGAACTGTCATATAAAACAGTTTTTTATTTACTGATTTATATCATCTTCTACTGTTAATACAAAACTAAAAAAATCAATATCCTTTATTGGTGGGTCTTTTTCTTTTTTTTTTTTTTCTTAATTCCATGCTCTAACACATTTGTCTCCTTCACTTAAACAAAAACCTTTATGTCACTCTACTTCATAATCCCATTTTCTCTTTTTGATAGCTCAAGAAAATAAGGATGTTATATTTTCAGCTTTTAGAGTGACACATTGACCATTCCTTCTTCAATGTATTCAAATCCAACTGGTGTTTTTTGTTACTCATTATTTTATTCATCTATTAAACCATTATTTTTGAGCACCTGCTGTGGACCTCAATACTAAAGTTGAAAAAGCCATACAAGTTTCTACCCTCATGAGGCTTAGAATCTAAAGGACAGGAAAATATAAAAGCAGACATATAAATATGACTTATTAAGTAAGTATTATAGGAAAAAAGATTAAAGGGTAGAAAGTGATAAGATCACTGTTTTGGAGGGCTCTGAGTCAATTTGTCTATAATCAACTCATTAGCACCCAATCAAAAGTAAATTCCCTGATGAACCTATTCCCAAAAGCAAACTTCCTGAATTTACCAACTATATCCAAATTACCCAAACTATATGTAATAGTTGGTTATTTGGCACATTAAAAAATTAAGTTGGCAAACTGGTTTGAGCAAATTGATTTTCTATGGATTGACCATTTAAGATAATGTGAGCAGGAAAGCCTCCACTGAGGAAGCAACATTTGAGTAGAGACTTCAATAATGAAAAAAGCCAGCCATGAGCAGATGGGGTGTGGTTAGCAAGTTCGTAGGAAATAGAATGCAAGGTTCTGAGGTGTGAAGAAGCTTGCTGCCTAAAAAAACTGAGGAAAGGCAATGTGATTGGAGAACAGTGAGAGGAGGGGAGAAAGATCAGAGAAATCAGAACAGCCTCACAGACATGGTAAGGAGTTTGTACTTTATACGTGGAATGAGAAGCTACTGGAGAATTGTATGCATGGAGGAACGTGATCTGGTTTGTATATTGAAGGATCATGGTGGCTGCTGTGTGGAGGATGGACTGTTGGGACAACGACAAGAGAGAAAACAGGGAGTTGAGTTCATGAGTTATGGGAACAGTAAGCATGACAGACGCTGTGGGCTGGACTGGGGTAGGAGTGGAGTAAGCTGCAAAAAGTCATCACATTGACCACATGCATTAAGTGATATCCAAAGGGACTTGCTGTAGTATGGAGGGAGATGCAGGGAAAATGGGTAAATGAAGGCTACCTCTGAAGCCTCTGTGTCAGCAGATGGGTGCACAGCAGTGCCAATTACTGAGATAGGCATGTCGATGGAGGCGCCATGTTTGTGTGCGGTAGGAGCTGGAAATTCAAAGTTCTATTTTGGACATGTTAAGATTGAAATATCATTAGAAATTCAAATAAAGCTTCTCAGTACAGAGTTGGATAAAATAATCTGTGTCTCAGGGGGAAAGTGGAGCCCAGTGACATAGACCTGAGATTGACAGGCAAGGAGAGTCAAATCCTGGTACTGGATGAAATAACCAAAGAAGGGAATACAGGGAAGAGTGCAGAGATGCAGGAAAAGAGGAGCAGCCCAGCAAGAAGAAGGAAATAAAAAGCCCAGTGACATAAAAAGAAAATCGGGAGAGTGAACTGTGCCAGAAAACAAGGGAAGAAAATGATTCAAGTAGAAGGAAGTCATCCATCATGTCAAATGCTATTAAGAGGTCAACTGAGATGAGGAATAACAACGGACAATGGGCACTGATGAGAGAGAGGCTCTTACTGACCTTGACAAGAGCCGCCTCAGCAGAATGTGAGCACAAAAGAGAACAGGAATTGAGGCAATATATAGATAATTCTCTTGAAAATCCTTGCTATGATCGAAGTAGAGAACCAGGACAGGCACGGGAGGGAAACGTAAGGTCAAAACTATTTGTTTTAGGAGGAGGGAGAATTTATTGGATGTTCATATGCTGATAGGAGCAATTTGATCAACAAATAAATACTGATGGTTGAGGAGAGGGATAGGAACTGTTGGAGGAAATTCTTTGAATAAACAGAAGAATGTAATCTAGGGCATGTGTAGATACAAGGATACTGGCAAGACAGTGGATGTTAAAGTTGCCAAGGATGGTAATAAGAGAAGCGAAGAGAGAGAGGGTGGGTTGGGTAATAAAATCTTGAGCTGATAAGGGAAGATAACCAGAGGTCTGATGAAGGACAGTCTGGAATATTAGTGTGTACTGAGTCTTCCAGCAAGCATGTCCAAGGGGATTTTCTTGAGAAGGGAGCAATGATGTGGATCAAGGAACACACTCCCCCCAACCACAGAAGATGTTTGTAGCCATTTCCTATTACTGTTGTAATGAATAACTGCAAAATCAGCAGCTTAAAACAAGAGAAATTTATTCTCTCATCGTTCTAGATGCCAAAAGTTAAAATCAGCACCACCAGGCTGAAATCACTATAGGCCAGGCTGAACTCCCTCCAGAAGCTCTAGAAGAATCTATTCCTTGTCTCCTCCAGCTTCTCATGCCCACTGGCATTTTTTGGCATGTGGGTGTGTAAATCCAGTCTCTGCCTCGTAGTTATATTATCTTTTCTGTGTGTATTTCAAATCTCTGTATCTCTTTTAAGGATATATGTGGTAGCTTTAGGGTCCAGCCAAATAATCTAAGAAAATCTCCCCATTGCAGGATCCTTAATTTAATCACATCTGCAAAGACCTTTTCTTCAGATTTATAGATACAGGGATCAGTCCCTGACATATCCAGAGGCCAATAGTCAACCTACTCTAATACTGATCATAGAAGACAACGATGTCTACACTTGACTTGCAAACTCAGGGGACAAATATTCTAGTCTTGGCTCTTCTATCAACCAATCATATGAGCCATTTAACTTCCCTAACATCAATTTTTTCTTAATAAAATAGGTATCATAGTGTCAGTTCTGACAGACAGAGTATCTGTGAAATTGAAATGAAATAAAGTACATGATGATGCCTGGTGATCTCTCCCCCTGTGTTTACATCCTGCACTGGAAAGATGTTTTAAGAATGATTGTAACCTCCTCCCTTTCCGGAGGGATTAGAGTTCCTCTGAGACAGGGCACATGTCCTGTTCATCTTTACGTCTCCCAACCCTTGGCTCACTGGAAGCCTCACTTACATTCTGATAGGTGTAGGTTCAAATCCACAGTGAAATATTAGTTATGTGACTACAAATTTTCTAACTTCCCGCACCTCATTTATTCTCATCACAGAACAGGTAGAATGACACTTTCTATCTGATATGGTGGCAGTGATGATTACATGAATTTGTACATGCACACACCTTCCTAGCGCCTGCAGGTGGAAAGTGCTCAAAATACATTAAGGAATCCTACTACTGATACTCTCTCACTTCTGCTATATACTTGCCATAAGCTAGATGCTTTATTAAATTCCTTTGGTAGGGGCACTGGGTGGCTCAGTCAGTTAAGCATCCGACTCTTGATTTCCGCTCAGATCATGATCTCAGGCTCGTGAGATCGGGCCCCATATCAGGCTCCGCACTGGTGTGGAGACTGCTTAAGATCCTCTCTCTACTCCTCCCCTCTCCCTTTCTAAGAAAAAAAAATATTTTGGTAAATTAATTCACTTTGTTCCCCAACCCAAGGTGTAGGTACTCTTACTATAATAACAATTAAATAAATAATAAATTACTAAGGTTATAATAAATATCAGAAGTCTGATAAATAACAGTATGGAACACTACCATTGTGTAGTGAGTCTGGTGAACATAATTATAGACTGAATATAATCATAATAGTAGTATTATAAATAATTAATTATTATTAGCATCCCATTTTAAAGATAATCAAGCTTAAGCACTGAAAATATAAGTGATTTCTTAAAGTTTGCTCAAGTAAGTGACTTTCTATATTTACATAGAAAGGAGAAGAGCCTGTAGCTAAATCCAAGCTATCTGGCTCCTGAGTCTAGGTTCTGAACTATTAGGATATGGAGGCTCTTCACAAGGCTGAAAGACTATTTAAATAAGCTGAAAAGGGGCCATTTGGTAAATAAACCAAAAATAAAACAAAACTTTATATATCTGGTTAAATGCAGAGATTTCACTGTTAATTCAGTACCTTGGGCCATCACATGTGGTATATAATCCAAATTAGCCATTATAATTTTCCTTTGTTGGGAAATTAACCAATATTATTAACATAGCAAACATAAATGAAGAGAAATCCCCACATGTGTTGTGTTGGAGTCTAAACAGCTGAGGATTTTCCAGTATTTGTCATTATTAACTGGAAAACTCATCCTAACCTCTGGGGAAAAAAGGATGCCATGTAAGATCGTTATTACCGAATAAGGTGGAGAAGGAAATAAACACTCTTGCTCTTCAACTCCGACACCCCAAGAAAGTCTGTATTTGAAGAGATGGTAAAGGAAGTTGTACTAAGGTTCAGCTAGAACAAGAAGGTCAAGTTTCACTCAGAGAGAAAGGCTGAGGATACAGGGATTTTTGCTGGTGATGGTCCATAAATTCTGTCAGGGAACAGTGGAAGATTCAGGTGGGCAGAGAGAGAAAACTGAATGGTTCAGATTAAAGGCTACACTGGGCCACTGAAATGGCTCAAGGTTTCTATAGACCTCTAGCCACTGAAATGGCTCAAGGTTTCTATAGACCTCTAGCCACTGAAATGGCTCAAGGTTTCTATAGACCTCTAGCTAACCAAATGCAGTGACTTCTTTCCAGGACTCACTCTTCTGGGTACGTCAGCCCCTAAAACTGATGGCATTGATTCCCTTACATCCTCTACAGGGGATTTTTTTTTTCTTTCACTCATTCCTCTAAAACCTAGGCCAGTTTTGTTTTTGTTTTGTTTTGTTTTTTCCCAAAGCCCTGGTATTTGTTTCATATGATCTCATTTAAGATATAACAACACTTATACAATATCAAATGAAACTTCCAAGCTAATGACCCCCAAATGTACATATGTTACTCAGTGATTCCCAAAGGTTTTGGTCTCAGAATCCTTTACATTCTTAAAAGTTATTGAGAAACTTGTAAAGCTTTTGTCTTGGAGGGTTACATTTATAGATATATACCATTTTATAATAAAAAATGGTAACTATTTAAAAATATTTATTCATTCCACTTAAAAATAACTATCACAAACTTATTACATTAGAATAAATTATATATTTTGTGAAAAACAACTACATTTTCCAAAACAAATAGTGTGAAGAGTGGCATGATTTTACATTATTGTAAATTTTATTAATACCTGACTTAATCAAAGAGAGCTAGATTCTCATATCTGCTCCTGGATTTAATTCATTTCAATATGTTGTCTCGGTCAAGATATATGGAAAAAAATCTGGGGTGCCTGGGTGGCTCAGTCAGTTAAGCATCTGTCTGCGTTTGGCTCAGGTAGTGATTCCAGGTTCCTGGAATTGAGACCACATCAGACTTCCTACTCAGCGGGGAGTCTGCTTCTCCCTCTCCCTCTGCCCCTCTCCCCTGCTCATGCTCTCTCATGTGCACACTGTCTCTCTCTCTCTCAAATAAATAAAATCTTTAAAATATATATATATCTTTAAAAAACTGAAGGAAAAATATTCAGCTTCCCAAAGATATGCAGTTGGCAAAAGAAGGTATATTTAACCATCTTTTCAGATAATTGTCAATATTCTTCTTTGCTATTATATCAAAGCTTGACAGGTAATTTGTTTCATGATCAGTTGCAATGTCCCGTTGATTTACATTTTACTATGAATGGTTCTGCTACCCATGTATGATTCTGTAACTCAGTCATTAACATTTGGAAATGTTGGCTCACACATTATGCACATTTTCTTAATGCTGACAGAGTTGGTCATTTCTGTATGTAATCAGAAACTTTTCAAGTTCATGGTGATCCCTGTAAGTTTTCTCTAATTCCTATTTTCTCTTGAAATCTCAAATGTTATCACTGGCAACAAACACTGTAAGTTGTTTTTCTTAAAGTGGCAGGTTCATTTTAGTCCACTTTGAGAAAATGTCTACCCAAATACCCAAGTCTGAATCATCATAATTTGTCAATCATGTTTTTCACTAAAAAAAAAAAAAAAAAAAAAAAAAAAAAGTGCTAAAGACAAAGAGTGGATAGTTGAGCTTGCAGTTTAAACAATCGCACAAGTGCCTTTCATCAAGATAGCCATTAGAATTTAGTATGCAGAAGACGTGCTATATGGATTATGCCATCACACAGAATGTGAAAAATATGTATAGAATTCAGGGCTGATGTATATAACAAAATTAATAATTTTTACTGCTTCATCAGGACACTTTCAAGTGAAACTGGACTTCTTTTTCCTGCAAGTTTGTAGATATGAAGAATACAATGACTATGAGTACAAACTGGTACCACTAACTTAATTTGCTAAAGCTCCAACAGTCTTGCTCACCACTGTGTCTGCACAACCAAGGGAAATGCCAATGCAGAGAAAAAGAAAAATCATGTCTTAATAGTATTATGAAAATCGTTTTGATCTCCCATACATTCTGAAAAGATCCTATGAGCCTTAGATTACACTATGGGAACTGTTGAGGAAGCAAAATTTTCTTACCTGGAGATCTAATTATTTTTCAATGCCTAACATCAAGCTGGATCTCTCTTGGTCTACTATACTCCTCTGCTTTTCTCAGCATCTTCCTGACTTCCTTTTCATATATTAAAATCAGCCTTGTAAGCATCCAGACTCAAAGTGCTAAGACTCTTACTTCCTATGTCTAATTAGTCGCCAATAACTATTCTTTCTTCCTTTAAAAAAAAAAAATCTTCCCCATTACCATATGTTGCCCAAAAACCTATCTTACACAACCTGGATTACTGAAAAAGTTCCCATAGCTTCTGTAGACTTTTCTTTCCACACCCAATTGTGAGCATTTTAAATGCTTTCACCCTGCCTTTTACCGATGTATTTAAATACAATGTTCACTCCAGGACCAAGTCCAAATCCCACAGACCTGAGCAAATCAACATAATTTTATTTACACTACAGGGTCTCCAAGGCATGCCTAAAAGGATATCCAGGTGCCAGAAAACCCATTTTATCAAGTAGCACATGGCATTCTAAATTAAAATGAGTTAATTGGACCTACAGTCCCTCTAACTACACAATTATACAAATTATAATTATACAAATTATACATCTTACCTTTTAAAGCTAGTTCTGTACAATCCATAAATGTACAAAAGCAAATGGTCTCCAGCTAAAATGGCTAGTATCCTCTAAATAGCTATAGTGGTTCAATTTACTTTGTCATCATAGTTAATTATATTCATTTATTTCATTATGTCAAATCACTCTAGGTCATTGACCATATTGGTCTAAGAAATGTATTTAATTTAAACCCTCTTCTAGAAAACTTTGGTGGATATTTTTCCCCAAATAGTGAATACAAATGTGTGTCTTAGCATCTTCCCTATTTCATAGGGAAGGGATATTTGCCTACAGTATATTGCTAAAAATACATTTGTTTGTTCTGTTAGCTTTATAGTAATGGCTAAGGAATTTCATTGGGCAATACAAGAATCATCATTATATAAATTAATACTAAAGTAAAATACTGGTGAGTTCTAACCACTGAAAAAATGGTTTTAATTTCATTTTGGGGTCTCCTAATTTTAGAACACCCTAGCCATGGTCTACAGATCTGCTAGATTATATTGCCACGTGTCATGTCTGGGTGCTTCCTATAGTTACAGACCAGCAAACAAAGAAAGAAGTGGATTGCAATATTCACTCCAAAGTTAAAGGCAGTTTAGTAAATATACTGTTTCTGCCTTGACAAGAGAGAAACTCCCTCAGAAGATAGGCAATCTTTTAGACCATTACATTCTTTCCAAATAGCAGGAGGAAAAATTTTAAATACTTTCTGATAACGGAAATGGATTGTAAAGCACAAAATCAATCAGACCGAGAAGACTCCGTTTTACTACAACATCCATTCCTGCTCTCATAGATGTTATCAGAAAATATTCCAACAGTAACATAGTCAAAAGCAGAAAGCATAGGATATAACAATTATGTGATTTCAGCTATGGGATGCTAGCAGCCCTCTATAAATTTGCTAGAAATCTAAACTTTAAAAAAAATGTGCTTCAAAGGTATCTTTTAAAAATCTAAGTTTTAAGTTATTATAATATCAAAGATATGACTTTAGAAATAATATAGATTTTCCTTATGAAAATCTACCAAATCCCCACACCCCCTATTCAAATATTTGCTGCTCTTACTCAGAATGGTTGTTAAATAAAAGTGGAAAAACTTACTACAATTTTGCAGAGCAAGGTCAAAGCATTTGGAATATCAGTGTATTGGAAATGTAAAAAAGAAAAAGGAAAAAAGAAAGAAAAACAAAAGAAAGAAAAAAAGATAAGTATACTAAAATTCATCTCCCAAAAGCTCCAACCCCAGTTCAGGGACTATAGGCTCCGTTTTATTAAAAATAAATAAAAATAAGCCCTTTAGATAGAGAAGTTCTAGAACCTTTCTCATGCCTCACTTCCATGTTTAATTCAGTAGAAATATATTAGCCTTGTAGCTAATGCACCAAATGCCATAAAGCTGGCGTTAAAATGTATTTTTTAATTGTTTAATAGGAAACTGATCTTAGCTTCTGTGTGAGGCTGCAGCTATACGTCTGAAAATCACAACAAAGTAGAGCCCATCACTTAGGAAGATACTAATCAATGTTCAATCTTGATAGAAAGACTGAGTCATATGTCCACCGTATTGCACTTGTGCTTATGAATTCCCATATGTTTTCTTTCATTTTAAAACTATTATCCGTGATGTTTCTTACATCTTTTCTACAAAGAACTCCAATACAGCCATCAGCTTTTTTATCTCAATAGCTTACCCACTTTGTGTTGTGGTCTACACTGGTCATTGCTACACTTGCTTTTATGTTACTATTTTCAATATGAATTTCAGATGTCATTTTCACATATGCAAGCTGTCTGTTTCCCTGTCCAGAGATAGTGGAGGGTTTTAGACCAACTTAATTCCATCTACAGACTTACAGAATAGCGGTCCCTCTGCCCCTCCCTCCTACACTCACGAGGCTAAGGGCAACTCCCTTACTACTCTAGCCATACCAAATAACAGCTTCTTATCAAAACCATTCTCTGGATGAAAATGAAAGTTAGTTTGGAAGTCTAAATAAAGCCACATTTCTCCCCCACATATAATTTGTGGCACAGCATTTCCAAGAGCCTTATTATAGTTCAGAAACTCTTTAGTTATCCTTAAAGCCCAAGACTGTTTTAATGTTCCAGAAAGAGTAAATTATTCAGACAGGATTTACTGTGCATGAGGGAGGGGATAAAAGGAAAAAAAAATAATAACACTTGGTAAAGTTTCACCAATGGCATTTTAGTAGACACTTTATATAATTTCGTCTACTTAAACTATGCTAAGTTGCTACCCAGGGTACCATACAGCGTTCAAGCTATATAAAAACTCATTTTTTTCATTATGCTTCTAAAGTACGTATACAATATACACTACAGTATATTGGTCTATAGTGCCAGATATGACCTCACATTATGAAATATTTAAAAAGCCAAAGGCTCCCATTGCCTATAACAGAGTTTCTTAAACCCTAATATGAATAAAAGTTGCTTCAGGTTTCTGATTTAATCAAGACATTCAGATTCACCAGGTCCGGTTGGGATACTTAAAAGCTGGCCCTGGTGCTTCTCAAAGTCTAAACAGATATAAGATGAACTTTCTTGTGTGGAACTCAATCTATTGTCCTGCTCTCACCTTGGCCACTCCTCCATCTCTTTCTCTTCTCCCTGCCCCCCACCCCTGCTTTCAACATACAGACGGCTGATGCTCAGAACACAGCAATGTGATGCTGTTCTGTTCTCCCAAGACTTCACACATCCCCTTCGTTCTTCTATCCTTTTCTGCCTGGAACACTTACACCCACCCTTAATGCGAATGGCGTCTTCTGTACAAGTTTCCCCGACCCCATCAGGCTGCTGGTTGCATATTCTACTATTTTATACCACGATACAGGTCACTTTATTCATGTTGCATTACTTTCTAGTTATGCGCCAATGTTCCTCTATGACCTACTCGAGCCACAGTTCGTGAGGTCAAGGACCATAATTTATTCATCATGCAGTTCTCCTTCTAAGCACCAAGGCTGAAACATAATAGGTACATAATCATTGTTTATTGAGCAAAAGATAAAAAGTGACCAGGGCGGTCCTTTTTCCAATACATCCAAACACTCTAAACTCTTAGTTCCTATCAATACATATTTAATGTCAATATCTTGGGTCAGAATCATGGAGAATTGTGAATTCAATCTGTCAAAGATATATAATATGGCTTCTTTGTTAAATCATTGTATTTACTGCAAATTTAATTACATTTAACTTGTCTAAAGAGACACCTTGTGTTTTATTCCATTATGGTCTCCCTGTTGGAGGAGGTAATCAACAGGATTGCTGGTTGACCCTTGAGCTGGACCCAGGCCACTAGTGCAAGCTCCTTACCCTCCCCTCTGTCCTTGGAATAGGCACTCCATCTGCCTTCCTCATGCTAGAAGCTGCCCTAAGAACACAGTCTTGAGAGAGGCCATCTGGACTGTATATATGACTGAACCCAGTTAAGGCTTCTCTATAAACTTTGAGGATTCTGGTGGGTGGGTGTGGAGAGCTACTCGTCTTTCAACGGCACAAGACAAGCCTTACAAGTAAGTTCCCTTGCTCCTTATATCTGCCGCCTACCGATCTGGAATGGCTGCTTCTTTCTACAATCTCTCCTTGTCCTCCCTGTTAAAGGGGAACGGTTTGCAAACCAATACTCCCATATGTCTAATAGTTGCTTTTTTCTACCCAGAATTTTTTTAATGTAATGAAAACAGTTCTGGGGGAAAAAAGGTGATAGTGAAGGACTGCCGTGATTCACCACTCAGATGTTCAGAGCTCTTGGGTTAGTAAAAATGCCTTTATGGTCTTCATCACTGCAAAGGGTAAGGTTCCCCAGACTAGTCTAGATGGGGAAAAAAAAAAGTAGAATAAAGATTAGAAAATTTTCTACATAAAGAGGGGATAGGAGTTTTGGGTGGCCCGTGCCTGCTCCAGTTTGAAGGAATATGTACAACAGAAGTGACTCTGGCAAAATGGCAAGAAGGTGAAAGAGTTATAAAAGGACCCAGTAGACTCGATAAACCAGGAAATCAAAAATCAAATTAAACAATTTATGGAGACCAATGAGAATGAAAATACAACAGTCCAAAACCTATGGGATACTGCAAAGGCAGTCCTAAGGGGGAAATACATAGCCATCCAAGCCTCACTCAAAAGAATAGAAAAATCTAAAATGCAGTTTTTATATTCTCACCTCAAGAGGCTGGAACAGCAACAGAGGGACAGGCCTAATCCACGCACAAGGAAGCAGTTGACCAAAATTAAAGCTGAAATCAATCAAGCAGAAACCAGAAGTACAGTAGAGCAGATCAACAGGACTAGAAGCTGGTTCTTGGAGAGAATCAATAAAATTGACAGACCACTGGCAAGACTTATCCAAAAGAAAAGAGAAAGGACCCAGATTATTAAAATTATGAATGAAAAAGGAGAGGTCACGACGAACACCATTGAAATTGGAAGGATTATTAGAAATTTTTATCAACAGCTATATGCCAATAAACTAAGCAATCTGGAAGAGATGGAATCCTTCCTGGAAACCTATAAACTACCAAGATTGAAACAGGAAGAAATTGATTTCTTAAACAGGCCAATTAATTATGAAGAAATTGAGTCAGTGATAAACAACCTTCCAAATAACAAAACTCCAGGCCCGGACGGTTTTCCTGGGGAATTCTACCAAACATTCAAAGAAGAAATAATACCTATTCTCCTAAAGCTATTTCAAAAAATAGAAACAGAAGGAAAGCTACCAAACTCATTCTATGAGGCCAATATTACCTTGATCCCCAAACCAGGCAAAGACCCCATCAAAAAGGAGAATTACAGACCGATTTCCCTAATGAATATGGACGCCAAAATCCTCAACAAGATACTTGCTAATAGAATCCAACAGTACATTAAAAGGATTATCCATCACGATCAAGTGGGATTCATACCTGGGATGCAAGCGTGGTTCAATATTCGCAAATCAATCAGCGTGATACATCATATCAACAAGAAAAGACTCAGGAACCATATGATCCTCTCAATCGATGCCGAAAAAGCATTTGACAAAATACAGCATCCTTTCCTGATTAAAACCCTTCAGAGTGTAGGAATAGAAGGTACATTTCTCAATCTCATAAAAGCCATCTATGAAAAGCCTACTGCAAATATTATTCTCAATGGGGAAAAGCTGGAAGCCTTTCCCTTAAGATCAGGAACTCGACAAGGATGCCCACTCTCGCCACTATTATTCAACATAGTACTAGAAGTCCTTGCAACAGCAATCAGACGACAAAAAGGGATCAAAGGTATTCAAATTGGCAAAGAAGAAGTCAAAATGTCTCTCTTTGCAGATGACATGATACTCTATATGGAAAACCCAAAAGAAGCCACTCCCAAACTATTAGAAGTTATAGAGCAATTCAGTAACGTGGCGGGATACAAAATCAATGCTCAGAAATCAGTTGCATTTCTATACACGAATAACGAGACCGAAGAAAGAGAAATTAGGGAATCCATCCCATTTACAATAGCACCAAAAACCATACGTTACCTTGGAATTAACTTAACCAGAGACGTAAAGGACCTATATTCTAGAAACTATAAATCACTCTTGAAAGACATTGAGGAAGACATAAAAAGATGGAAAGATATTCCATGCTCATGGATCGGAAGAATTAACATAGTTAAAATGTCCATGCTACCCAGAGCAATCTACACTTTCAATGCTATCCCGATCAAAATACCAAGGACATTTTTCAAAGAACTGGAACAAACAGTCCTTAAATTTGTATGGAAACAGAAAAGGCCCCGAATCTCCAAGGAACTGTTGAAAAGGAAAAACAAAGCTGGGGGCATCACAATGCCGGATTTCGAGCTGTACTACAAAGCTGTGATCACAAAGACAGCATGGTACTGGCACAAAAACAGACACATAGACCAATGGAACAGAATAGAGAGCCCAGAAATGGACCCTCGGCTCTTTGGGCAACTAATATTTGATAAAGCAGGAAAAAACATCCGGTGGGAAAAAGACAGTCTCTTCAATAAATGGTGCTGGGAAAATTGGACAGCTACATGCAAAAGAATGAAACTTGACCACTCTCTCACACCATACACAAAAATAAACTCCAAATGGATGAAAGACCTCGATGTGAGACAGGAATCCATCAAAATTCTAGAGGAGAACATAGGCAGCAACCTCTACGACATCGGCCAAAGCAACCTTTTTCATGACACATCCCCAAAGGCAAGAGAAACAAAAGATAAAATGAATTTATGGGACTTCATCAAGATTAAAAGTTTCTGCACATCCAAGGAAACAGTCAGAAAAACTAAGAGGCAGCCCACGGAATGGGAGAAGATATTTGCAAATGACACTACAGATAAAGGACTGGTATCCAAGATCTACAAAGAACTTCTCAAACTCAATACACGAGAAACAAATAAACAAATCAAAAAATGGGCAGAAGATATGAACAGACACTTTTCCAATGAAGACATACAAATGGCTAACAGACACATGAAAAAATGTTCAAAATCATTAGCCATCAAGGAAATTCAAATCAAAACCACACTGAGATACCACCTTACGCCAGTTAGAATGGCAAAAATAGACAAGGCAAGAAACAACAATTGTTGGAGAGGATGTGGAGAAAGGGGATCCCTCCTACATTGTTGGTGGGAATGCAAGTTGGTACAGCCACTCTGGAAAACAGTGTGGAGGTCCCTTAAAAAGTTAAAAATTGAGCTACCCTATGACCCAGCCATTGCACTACTGGGTATTTACCCCAAAGATACAGACGTAGTGAAGAGAAGGGCCATATGCACCCCAATGTTCATAGCAGCAATGTCCACAATAGCTAAATCGTGGAAGGAGCCGAGATGCCCTTCAACAGATGACTGGATTAAGAAGTTGTGGTCCATATATACGATGGAATATTACTCAGCTATCAGAAAGAACGAGTTCTCAACATTTGCTACAACATGGACAGCACTGGAGGAGATAATGCTAAGTAAAATAAGTCAAGCAGAGAAAGACAACTATCATATGATTTCTCTCATCTATGGAACATAAGAACTAGGATGATCGGTAGGGGAAGAAAGGGATAAAGAAAGGGGGGGTAATCAGAAGGGGGAATGAAACATGAGAGACTATGGACTATGAGAAACAAACTGAGGATTTCAGAGGGGAGAGGGGTGGGGGAATGGGATAGACCGGTGATGGGCACGTATTGCATGGTGCACTGGGTGTTATACACAAGTAATGAATCATCGAGCCTTACATCGGAAACCGGGGATGTACTGTATGGTGACTAACATAATATAATAAAAAATCATTAAAAAAAAAAAAAAAAGGACCCAGTAAGAAATTTCCAAGAACAGGGATGATTTTTAAATGCGAGACACAGAAGCTTCTGGACTGGGCTACTATTTACCACACCCACCCCACACTTTCAGTAAGCTCCATCATAGACAGCAATGGTGGGTTGATGATGTGCTGGGAGACGTGGAGGAGCAATCTCGACTTCTCTGCTCCAGCGGTGCGGGATGAGGAAGGGGCAGCATCTTCACAGGCAAGTGGCGAGAAGCCAGGAGGACCCGGCACCTGGAGCCAGAAGGGGAAACACGAAAGCACGCTTTGGGGGAAAACCTGAAAATAGCATGGGTCCTGAGTTTACTATAGGAAACCGTATAGGAATTTGATACATTTTATTTGGACAGTAAAAGAATGTGCTAGCCCAGAAGGCTGAAAAACGAGTAATATCAAACATACCTACTGGTGCTGCTGTGCAGAACTACAGTCTACACCGCACAGCCATTGCCTTGTCGCTTTGCTACCTACCGCCTGGACTTTGGTATTAACTTTTATGTGTCCCTGTTTCCCTCCTCTTAAAATAGCAATAGGGATAGAGCCTACTTCACAGAGTCAACATTAGGACATCAGTGAATCTTTTCGAAGGACCTTCAACAGCACCCATCAGATAGCACACTAGTTTTTCCGCATAAATATAAGAAGAAATACAAAGAGGATAAAACTCTCATCTGCTATTAGATTTTCTTTCCTGTCTCACATACATAAATCACATTTACACTTGTATAATAAAGGGATCACAGACTAATGAAGTTATTCTTTAGAGATTTACATATAAAATCTGTGGAATAAAATGTTATGATTGTATTACTTAATATGAAGTGCTTTTATTTCTTCATAAAATAGTCCTAATACTCAATCTCATGGTTGGAAGGAAGAAAAATGTAAAAAATCGAATCATAAACTCCGGTACAGGGAAGAGTCAAAACTCATCTCTTCGGGATGTGTAAGGGGAGATGCAGGAGGGTAGAACCGTCACCTGGCACAGAAGCTGTTCCCCACTGGGAACTGTGGACACGCGAGGCAACCCCCTGTGCAGGAGCACCTCCCCACCTGCACCATTAACCGCCGCTCATTCCTCAGTCTCCCCCCCACCAGCTGGGAGCTTCGGGGGAGCAGCAATGACAGCATCCCCAGCAAGTCCCACAGTGCTAGCACACAGGAGGTGCTCCACAAAGTTTCCATTAGCCCATCTGCTCTGTCCTCGGATCTCCTTTCCCACGAATACCACTGCTCACTTGCCCAATGGGAAGTACGAGGACAGATTGAGTTATACCCTGCTAAGCAAAGGAACCACAAGGGGAGAAATGATTTTAGAAAGCTTTTGATATTTTATGTTCTCCCCTCCCCTCCAAAACTATGCTCAAGATAACAAAGGAAAGAAAATAAGAAAATGATTTAACCTCCTTAGACTTATTTCAGTTTGGTACATTGTTTTTTGTTGCCTATGAGAAGCTAATCATTTCATTGATTAGAGTATCTAAAAATCTAAATCCTTCTTGATCCCCTCCCTCTGTCTCTGGTAGACAAACACAACTTCATTTGTATATTACTTTCCCTTTTGGTACATCTTGGCCCTTCCTTCTCATTTGGTTTTTTTTCCCCTATTCCTTTGAGTGTCACCTCTTCCAAAAGCCCTCTTGAGTTAAATACTATGCCTCTATGCTACCTTGATACTTCCTAGCAGCTGATGTTAGCATTCCTCATTTTATTTATCCCTCTCCTTCCTTCTCCCCTACCTCCAACCCCCAATCGTGAGCATTTAGAAAGCAAAGTACTGAGTCTTACTCATCTAAAACATCTAATAGTTCGACTCAAGAATATCCTTAGGAAAAAGATTCGTTAACAATTAAACCTAGTAAAGATTTTGTTGTTATTGTTGTTGTTCAAGATTTTATTTATTTGAGATAGCGCAAGAGCAAGTGAGAGAGAGCACAAGCAGGGGGAGCAGCGGGGAGAGGGAGACGCAGGCTCTCCACTGAGCACGGAGCCCAACACAGAACTCCACCCCAGGACCCCGGGATCATGACCTGAGCCGAAGGCAGATGCTTAACTGACTGAGCCACCCAGGCACCCCATTGTTGTTCTTTAAGGAAAACGTAATCACTTATTTTGCCATCTACCCTACAACGTTTTCAAGAAGCTGGTTTACCATATCACTTGTTCAAGTGAGCATTTACATATTTTTGGTAACTTCTTTGTAGGGAAATATTGGGGGCACATTTTAGAGGATTACTGATTCTTAAATATTACAGGACCATATTCTATTGGTGACCATCATATTGTACTAAAAATCATACAGAAGTACAAAAGAAAGGAAGTTTTCTGATGTAAATGAAATTATAGCTTATTTTCTATAACTTGAAAATGCAAGTTATTCATATGTATGTGAACACACAATTAAAATTGCCAGCAAAATATAAACCAAGAGTAAAGATCCAAGAATTTCCATCATTTGCCCTACTAATTTATTACTTTGTTTCAAATGAACATTGAAAACTTTCAACTCATATGATCAGTTTGTTAAGACTGACATTACTAAAATATCCAGGTCAAATGGGCAAAAAATAAATAAATAAATAAAAACTCCTGAGTTTAATTCTTCTAGTTGTTTTTGCTTTTGCAAATAACTTCAAGTACCTGAAACCACACATGATGTTGAGATCTGCTTTTCATACAGATAAAGTTCAGTGATATTTATAATGGTTCAGTCACAAAGTTAAAAGCAAAATGTCTACTATAACTAATTTAAAATGTCATTCTCTGGCTTGTGCTGTAAGCAAAGAAATATTAGTCTGGGACACCTGTCTGGTAGATGAATGGATTTTATTTTGTTGTTTCCAAGTCAATGCAAGAATAGGAAAGACAACACTGCAAGTAAATGCTATTACAAGAGTGAGGCTAGGGCTTCTTTTGAAGCATCTCAAGCTTTTTTTTTTTTTAAATCATGACAGTATCAACACCACTTCTGTCTTTACTCAAATAACAAATAATAATTGAGTACCTACTATGAGCAGATGCTAAATCCCCTTAGATCAAGAAGTCTATTAAAATAAATTAATTTTTAAAAAACTATACACATCTAAGTGACTAAAGTTAAAAGCTTGACTTTTTTGAGTGTTATCAATATTAAACAATGAAATGCTTACATACTGCATGTGAGGATGTTAAATCCTACAACTGCTTTAGAAAAAAGGTTGGTGGTTTCTTGAAAAATTAAGCATATAGCAACTACATAACCAGGTCATTCCATTACTGGTATTTACCCAAGTCATATTAAAACATATGTGTGTCCATAAAAATACTGGTACATGAATGTTCATAGTAGCATTATTTTTAATCATCCAAAATTGGAAATAATTCAAATGTCCCACATGTCCAACTCCTGTAATGTGAGTGAATAAAAAATTTTGGCCTATCTATAAGATAGAATACTACTCAGTAATTAAAATACATTGATGCACATAATAATATGGGTAAATCTTAAAATAATTATACAAAATGAAAGAAGCCAGGCAAAAAAAAAAAGTATATACTGTATGACTCCACTTATATTAACTTACAGTAAATAAGAGTAGATCAAGTGCTGTCTGAAGACAGGGACTATGAGAGGCAAAGTCTGGAAGCAAGACATTACAAAGGGATATGAGGAAACTTTTAAGGGTAAAGCATGTATTCATCATCTTGATTGTGGTGGTCTTACTGGTGTACAGATATATCAAATTTTATCAAATTGTGCTTTTCAAATACGTGCAGTTAATCATATGTCAACTAGACCTCAATAAACTATTAAAATAAACTTAAAAAATGAAATGTTATGGAGAGATAGGATAATAATAAAACATTAAGAAGCAATAAAAACAAAAATCAAAAAGGAGTAATGACAACTCTCTGTCCAGTAGGATTTCTTATGCTGGCTTGGCAATAGAGTGTCTTCTGCCATCACCACCCTAAGCTTACAAATCTCACCCAGAGAAAGCTACTTTCTCCATCTTTTCATAAAAATAGGTGAGTTCTTCCACTTCCTTTGACCTGTTTGTTTTTCATATATCTTTCTTGTAATGACCAGGCTAGAATGTACAACAGAAACAACTATAGTTATTTGATCAATTTGGTTAGAGTAGAACTTAAGAACAGATAACCAGTCACAAAATAATATTTATTCACTTGATTCAACAAAATTCTTTTACAAAATCTTATAAATATTCTTTTTTTTTTTTTTTGGTGCTTGGGGAGGTGGACTCCCCTTTTGTTTAAATATGCTGCATCTCTAAACACGGGACTATGCAAGTCTTAAGATAATTTCCATCACCTGTCATAATATATTACTTAAGTTGACTGTGAATGTGTAGATATGAAACTAGTAGACGTAAAAAATAAGCTAATTTTTTAAAAAATCCTTAGGCTTATGTTCATTTTATCAACCAAAGCAAATATTGCCCAAGTTAATCAATTTAATTAGGGTTAACTTGTGCTCAATGCACTAATTATGCCTACATATCAAAAGCAAAGCTCATTAAGAAGCCTAAATTAAATCTAACTCTCCTTTGTGATCACCTCTTGGGATTTGCTTAATTGTTTACCAATGCCAAATTTAAATAAGTAATACCAAATGATACCGAACACTAGCTGTCTCACGCAGTGCCTCTGTGTGTGCTCTGGCTACAGGAGAGGAACGGAGGGCTCCAGTTGGTTTTTAATCCTATCGGTTTTATCACAGAAGGAAATATTTTGGCAATTTCATGTCAATCTAGTTCATTTTTCAGAACTGTCTGCAGTCTGGGAGAGATAATCATGGTGAATTCAGCACTGCTCTCGGGGGCTGAAGAATAGTCTCAGAAATTATATCGTATTCCACAACTGAACACCCACCCTTAAGTGAGCCTCACCTCAGAAACCAACAAAAACTGAGGTTCTGAGCATTCAAACTTTACTGACTGAAGCTGATCAGAGGAGAAAACACCGAAATTGACAGTATGCAGCTGGGGTCCTGCAGCCACCTACGCTTCTAGCTGACAATCACTGATTTTTTTTTTCATAGATAGAATATATTGTGTTCTTCTTTCAGTAAGATTTTTTTTTGCTTTAATCTCGGAAAATGAGTTCTCTGATTCTTACCTCCTACTCCTGACTATGCCACACTAACATTAGCATCGTCTTTCACCTGCTTTACACCATTTTATCAATTTTTTAAATCTTTTGTGTTAGGGCCACCAGTCCTGTCTACGCATCTATTTCCTCAATCTCTGCCCCAGGCTCCACGCTGAACTCGCACCTCTTTCCATTCCACGAAGAACATGAAGAGATTCACAATCACCAAACACTGTTATGCACCCCCACTCCTCGAAACATCAGATGTTTCTCTACTGCCAAAGAGCAAATCAAAGTGATCTCCTGGCACTGAAAGCTTTGTATCTCGGTCCCCACTGTACCAGCCGTCAAAGTGCCAACAGGTAATTCTACGTCCATCGGTGGAGCTCCCTTCACAGTCCCTACAAACGCTAGCTCATATCCCAGTCCTTGCAAGAAACCCGTTCTAGCACAACTCCCCTGCGGTGATCCTTCCTTTACTCTGGATTCATTCAGTGCCTAATAAAACCGCAGGCATATGGGATATCTGGAGATCTTAGCAAGGTGGGCTTAATACAAATTACTGACAGAAACGGAACACAGATTTTTAAAAGATGTACAGGAGCAGATACATCTCTTCCTCTCAGTCTCAGGGTCATGGTGGATTGTTGGTCCTTCCGTGACAACGGCTGGCCTTGAAAGGAAACTTCAGTCTAATTTTGATGGAAATGTTACTTCTACAGACGCTTAATAGAGAATCCAGAGATGACGAATAACCGCCTTCTTTGACCTACCTCATCTCTAGAAAAATCATCTTCATTTCAGTTTTGATGAACCTCTATCCTATTCTGCCGATAAAATGCCAGAATAAACATCTCGGTAAAGTATTACTAATTCCTTCTCTAGCTCTTCCTGTGGTGTGTACAACAAGGTTTTTCTTAGATATCAGTGGAATAGATGTTAATTAACAAGCAGGGCCGTTAAAATTTTTATTCTAGAAAGTTCCTCATTTAAATTAGTGTCTGTTCGCTGTCATCCCACTGCATCTTAAACATTCATTCACAACTCTTATCAGAGAATGCTTTCTCTAATTTGTCTAGGAATTGAAATCACAGTCTGACTTACTTAACATTATTCCCTGCAATCGCTGTTACCATTCAGTTGGTATCACAGTCCTGGGAACAAACCACACTGAGTCTGGCTGTTGCTTGCAGTGTGGCTGCAATGCACATTTTTTATACCATTGATACAAGATGGTGAGTGTCTGCTGGGGGCCACAGATACACAAGTCAGCTCCCCCACCCCCTGCCAATTCATACACATTCTAATGACGATACCAGACCACACATCACAATCTCTCCTGGTGCATATTCCAAGCACAACTGCCAAGTTTCCTGATGCATTTGTAATTACTATGCAGGATTGTGCAGTACTTTTTTTTTTTTTTTTAATTTAAGTTCTATCATTTGAATGTACTCCTCCGTTAGGCCAATGGTGTATTAAGTAGTTAATCAATGTGTGCTATTTACCCTGAAGCCTATTTTCCCTTTATAAAAATGGATTGGTTGAATTCTCCTTGTTAGAAAATGCCACCACAATTACTGTCTTCATTTACAAAGATAGAGAACAATGATTAAGTTATACTTATTAAACATTTCCTATTTCAGTGCTTATATGAAAAGTTATCTGGACGTCAAAGGTTTTTCCATAAATAAGTTAATGATTAACAAGATGCAACCAGACTTTTAAATTGTTATTATGATCAGGAATTGTTTTTATTTTTGACAAGGGTAATTCATTCCCCTGACATTCCAGTCTCTTTTTTTTTTTTTTAAGAAAGTATATCAAAAGAGGTTGAAGTAACAAGAAATATTTGGATATATTCTAAGATTCTTCTAAAATGTGAATAACAAAAAAGTATCATTAAGTGATAAATAAATTAAAACAATGGTAAATGTTTCCGTAACTGTTACATATGAATTTGAGAATTTGGAATGAGAAGTAGGCAGTACAAAACAATTCATTTAACAGATAAGGAAACAGGCTCAGAGAGACGAAGCAGCTTGCCTAATTACATTTAGCTCCTGCTATGTGCTGCTGGCTGATATGGCAGCTTTGTGTGAAACAGGAAAAAGTACATCCTGATCCATACCAGAGCCATGATCTTAGAGAGCAAAGCCCCAGCTGAATGTAGCGTCCACTTGCCCCACAGCCCAGGTCCCTCTGACTACACTGCAGGACACAGTGAACTACACGAGTTCATAATGGCAGAGTCTGGATTCAGACATGGGTTCACGTGGAAAAGAAAGAGGAAGACAGGATCCAGAATCAGTTGACTTCATACAAGTTCCAGATAAAATCTAAATAGCAGGTATTTCTATTCTCCACTACAGTAAAAGGTGGAAGCCGTCACAGTTCACTTAATAAAGCCACCAAACAGTACTAACAAAGCCCAATAAAAACAGTGTCACAAAAGACAAAACAAGAGGACAAGGAAGAAAAGAAACATTCTTAGTGCTTAGGCCAGGTCTTAGCTGTAGCAGCCTTCAGGACCTCCCCTCCCGCCCCCGTCCCCATGCAAGGAGAGAGGTGAAGAGCTTAGGTGAGGTGTGCTGGGATCTCCTAGTTCTCTAGGCTTCACTGCAATAAATTCTCACATGGAACCGATTCAGGCTACCCCCAGGACAAACTCACCTCCCTGGGCTCACTGCGCACGCGCTCCACGAGCCGCAGTCCCAGACAAGCCCGCCCAGCTGGAGCGGCCCGCATCTGGAGGAGCTGACCTAGCAGTGCGCAGAGACGCTGTGTTCTTTGGTCCGTATACACTGAACCCCCCACAACGGCAGGGAGCAATTAGGAATGAGACTTTGGCTGTGGATCCCAGGTGGACCTAGAGAATCACCCCACACAGCCCACCTTCGCATCTGACAGATGCAGCTTTCAGACAAATCTCTGGTCACTGGTCAAGACCAAGCTGGTTCCATTCATCTGAGATAGCCCTGTTTCACAAACCTACTATCGTTTTAGCTTAAATTAAGAAGAATCATTACTGTGGTGGGAAATATGACACGGAATGAAAGAGCAGACAGATGTACTTATGTTCGTAACCAGGTACTTGTAGTTAATGTAATTATTTCATAACCAGAATTAGCGTAATACAAAATATAATACATTAAGAGCAAATATTTATTCATTCCAGGGGAGGGGGGTAAGGATGGTTAAATGAAAATAAATTTAATATCATAATCAATGATGTTAACAACTTAAAAAGTCACACGATCACATCAATAGATACACAAAAGGCATTTGGTAAAATTCTGCCATTGTAAGTCATTGAAACTCAAGATTTATGATATATTAGGCATGGAAGAGCTCTACTTAAAAATGACAGACTGGTTCTCTAAAACAAACAGAAAATGTAGCATTTGGAAATGCTAAAGGCATTTCTTTTAAGTCAGGAGCAAAACAATAATTCCTATCATCACCATTTACATTGAAAATTATTTTGAATAGTCTAGTCAACTGAAATGGAAAAGAAATAATAAAGTATTATATGATTTTATACTTAAAAAATCCCAAGAGGTTCAGACCAAAGAACTGAGATAGGTTGGAAATGTGCTAGAGATATGTTAAAGAAGGAAACCCCAAACAAGCCTGGAACATAGCACTATCTATATAGATATAGAAAATGGAGAATATACATTTTTCCTCCTTGCCTCCATAGAGAAAATGATAAAATGCTAGAATATTTAGAATAAAGTTAGTGATACAGGCAAAAAAAATGTTTAACCATACCTATTAAGTGATATAAAACAGAATCTGAATAAATGGAAAAACATACCATGAGAGTATTTAATACCATAACATTAATTATTCTAAAACTAATATATAAATTGAATGAAACTTCAATTAAAATTATATTTTTAATTGAATGTCTAAGAGTAGTCCCCCAAAAGATAAAAAAGACAGAAACTGAAAGGGGCTAACCTTACTTAATATTAAAATACTATACATAATATAAAGCACATGGTACTAGCATAAGATGAGATCAATAAACAGGAAAATAATGAAGCGCCCAGAAAACAGGTTCTGACATTTACAGAATATAATAAATGATAAATCTGGCAGCTATTTCAAAAGTAATAACTATATAATTGACTATACATCTATAAGAAGGTTGGACGTCTGCCCCACATCAAAATAATAATTTTTCATTGGTATTAAAGTTTTAATAATGTAAAAATAATAAAACAGATTTTAGAAGAAAGCTTAAGACACCATATATTCAACTAGAAATTGAGAGATCTTTGTCATCAAAACAGAAGACCCAAAAATGTCAAAGAAAAGAAATACATGTTTGCTTATAAAGAGTGTTAACTGCTTTTGCCTAACAGAATATACCCCAATTTAGTTAAATGATCATCAATAAATTGGGAAACACTGTCTATAGAGTAAGAAGATAGAAATGGTTAATATTAAGGATATTCAGAGAACATTTTCCAACTGTTAACAATAAAGACGATACAGACAAATGCTATGAAGAGAAAACTCACAGAAGGCTACATTTAAATATCCAGGGGAAAAAATCTGAGTTGCGGAAATACAAACGAAAATGATGAGGAGGTATCACTTTACATCCACTAGATTGACAACAATTAAAGAATTATGGTCTGCTGCAATCAGTATTTCAAAAGAAACTGTACTCTTTTCTGCTGCCCGTGAAAACAGAACCCTTCATCCTTTTTGAAAACCAAACTAAAAACAACCATCTAAAGCAAAACAAATAAACAAACAAAACCCAATACTTTTGAACAAGAAACAACAGTCCTGGGAACACACTTCATACACATAGGTTCACCAATCCATAAAAATACATGTAGAAGATCATTTTTTGTGGAACAAAAATATGGGTAATAAAATGAACTAAGGAATTGAGGAATGGTGGCTTCATCCCACGATTCTAGACCTGGGGCTTATAATGTCCTACCTGGATTGATTTCACGTAAATTCCTTTTTTATTTGTTTATTTTCTAAAATGGTCCAATTTATGCAGAGTTGTAATCCTCAAGTACTTCTTCAACATTGTCGCAAGCTCAAGAACCTACATACGATGGTTCTTACCACATTAAATATAAGACCTGTACTTGATGTTCAAGTTCCTTTGGTCTCCTGTCCTTCTGTTCCCTAACAGCCATCGTTAATATTGTCAGTCGCTTCACTGTCCCGAGTAATTTTCACCTCCAGGCATTGGCAACTGCTAGTCCTCCAACAGAATGATTCCGAAACCTCTTTCTCACCTACCCGGTCCCCACGTTCTAAAGAAGTTTCTCAATTACACTTGTGACTTTTCTGTTTTCTGGCTTTCAATTACTTGTCTCTAACATATGCCAGTGCTTGTGTACAAATCACCTTGGGCTGTTGCTAAGTAAGTTTACGATTCAGTGGGTCTGGGGTAAGGTCTGAAATTCTGCTTGTCTGACATGTTCCCAGTAGATGTCCATGCTGCCGGCCCAAGTACCACACGAGTAGTGAAGATCGGTGTCAATTCATTCGTAATCATGCCCTCTATGCTTATGCCTGTGTCTATTTTAAAAAAAAATTACTAATTTGACTTTACTCCAGATATTTTAAGTGCTTTCAGTATAAAATCTTTTTTAAAATTTCCTAGCTAAATTAGTAGAACTACTATCCACAATTAAAGATATTTTAAAAATTGTGTCCCACTGTTTACAAATACTGGAGTTCTAGCCCTAGTATTAGATCTAAAACTCATACTATTTCCATTTTTCCAACACCTTCTCCAGAGAGGTAATGGTATGATCCTTTCTCTACCCTTAAGGTTTTTTTTTACAGTGCTATGTACATAACGCTGCAAAAATATTTGGGGGATATATGGAAATTGCCTTCAGAAACTTAAAGGCCCTTATATAGAAGATGGGTTCAAAGAACTTTTAGATCTGGAAAGAAAACGTGGAAACAGAAGGCCTATCTTTAATAAAAGCTTTCAGAAAATGGAGCAGGTCTCCTTGAAAAGTAACAGGTGTCCTAGTAGAGGAGTCATTTAAACAATTGATCTGGACAGTGAAGAGTCCAGAGGAGGAAATGACCTCTAAAATTCCTTCCGGGGGCGCCTGGGTGGCACAGCAGTTAAGCGTCTGCCTTCGGCTCAGGGCATGATCCCAGTGTTATGGGATCGAGTCCCACATCAGGCTCCTCCGCTATGAGCCTGCTTCTTCCTCTCCCACTCCCCCTGCTTGTGTTCCCTCTCTCGCTGGCTGTCTCTATCTCTGTCGAATAAATAAAAATAAAAAATAAAAATAAAAAAATAAAATAAAATTCCTTCCAACTTGAAGACCCATTGACAAGGGGATTTTAATGCTTCTCCAACACCATAAGAATTAACTCAGTGGTGCTCAAATGTTGGGTGATATGAGGGTGACACACCGGGGGCGAGTGAACACATGAGCTGAACTGTCTGTCTTTTTCTCGGTGTCCACTTCCCCAGCTCATTTACCATAGTATTTGTAGTTCACCCTTCCCACTCACTCATATAGAAAACTGTGCAGGTGAATCCAGCACAGAAAAACTGCACATTCCACATACAGACTGGAACTAATACCACTTAGCAATTTTTCTAACCTTCGAGGGACTGTAACTTCAATACAACATTCACAATGTGATGCCTTTAAAGAAATACGAAGTAAAAAAATGATCTAATTGGAGAACTGTGAGACATAGATAAGTTGAAATGAAGAAAAATACCGAGAAGCCTTGAAAGCATTTTGTGACAAGAAGCAACTTAATTCATCCCAAATGTTATGCTACAGCAAGTTATATGATTCTGCCAGATGCTTCTCTTTAGAAGAATTTTATTATACCAGAGAGAGCAATTTCTTTTAATGAGAATATTTTTGAATAATATTTTTTCTTGAAACCACTGCTTTCTTTGTTTCATATCTAATGAGAATAATTTCCTTTGATTCATAGGCATTTTTATACTTCTGCTGGTTCAATCAAAATACCAATTAACTACATGCATAATATGAGAATGAAGAGAGGACCTTACAGATCAGTTTCAGAAAATGTGCATCAATTGCAGAAAGCACGTGATTGGTGTCTTAAAGGATCCACAGGTGAAGGATGATAAGCAAAGCGTGTGGTTAATGGACTGGGTTAGTATCATCTCTGAATAGCTGGGTAATGTGAAGTTGGAACAGTGAAAAAATGACAAACACCAAAGAGGTATGTCTCAGTCACCATAAAATCTAAGCAAAATACAGACACCAGTCTCAATTTAGAACATGGAATGTGAGGTCCTGAGTTTTGCAAAAACTTACATGAAATGTTTAGTCATGCCAATCATGTATATATAAAATAAGTGAATCTGTTTAGAGAGAAGGTATAAATTAGAAAAACATCATCACTTAGAGTTTGGAAAAGGCAAACTGGACAATAATTTTACTCCTGAGAATGGCAAGTAAATCAAACAGAACTTGAAACAGAAAAATAAGGCATTTTAAATAGGGAGTCATGGAGGTGACATGTGTTGCATGAAATACAAGGGGGAGATCCTCCACTAAGGGATAAACGTTTTCACAGTACTCTTGCAGATGTGAGAACGCTTAGCCATGGGTTCTGGGAAAACTAAACGAATTGAAAAATGAGGCAATTATTAACTCCAGATAAAATAAAAAGTTGTCTAAGAAAGAATATGTAATTATGATACGAGGGTTAGTGCTAAATAATTTTTAGAGTCACAATAAATAAATATATGGATTTAACAAAAGAATAATAAATAGAACCACATAGGCAGAGACACCTCACAGAGGTCAATGACATGATTTTATAGGATGCTTCTGAGGAATTTCCTTCTGGCTGAAACAGGAGCTGAGCAATCAGCATGTGACTACAGACATCTGATCTTTCCTAGCATGATTAACCTGGCTGAGGTGTGCTACAATGTCTTAAAATGTCACTAAATTTATAAAAAGCCATAGTCATACTATATTGCAGAACACTGTTTTATAAGGTGTCATAGTAGTGATATTAGAGACTAGTCATCTCCCATCATAAAACATGAGATTCTTTACAAAAAATAAATATATTTCTCACCAAATTGTACAGTTCCTGGTTCATAGTAACTACACACAAATCTACCTGGAATCGGCAATAGTTAACACTGTTATTGCAGCAGCAAAATCCTGGCATCAACAAATTTAATAATTTTATATTATTAAAAAAAATAAAATCAGTTTCGAAATCAGGAGAAAGAAAAAATGCTAAAAACAGGAGCATCATATACACATATATTTGTAGAGAAAAAATACAGGTATATTCAAAATGTAGATGAACAGATATTGGTACATGTATGGAATGAGATAACAATATAAGCTAATGTGTGGCCCTGGAAGCCTTCCATCTGCAGGTAAAAACTGAACCAATGAGAAATAAACCTGGCAGAATTTTAGGAATCTAATGTTCCCCAAAATGTGGGTCTTTAAAATCATCTGTTGTCCTAAAGCAAACTTTCAGTATAAAAAGCTGAGCTACACTAGGGAGAGTAGGTCATAAGTTACCCACAAATTCAGGCCTCTGACACCTGGAAGATTCTGATTGGGAGCTATGCCCTCCAAGACATCTTAGACATGGCACATCCTACGACAGTAGCCCCATCTTGCAGGTGAGCCCTACCTAGTTCTAGTTTCCTCTCACAGTCTGGTTTACCCATCTTTCTCTTTGTGTTGCTCAAGTTCCAGCATGCTTACAACCATAGCCAAGCTGTGCTGGGGGGGCCATTTAAAGACTGGAACTAGCTAGAGTAATGACATCGCAAATGGCATGTTTTGGGGAGAGAGAGTCCCGGCAAGACCAATGGGGCAGGAAAATGGCACAGCCACAGTGGGATGGTGATACGGTAATAACGAACATAGTGAGATGCTAGGTCATAGGCCAGGTGAGACATAACACAGAACCAGATGAAAATCCCCAGGAAGACTACAGCAGATGTGGAGGAAAATGAGGCTAAAAGTTAAAAAAAGAAAAAAAAAATAGAACCGGGCACAAGACTTGATAATCGACTGTGCAGGGTTTGCAAGAGAATTATTGCTTTGATATATACATTTCTAAATTCTTTTCATACCCCTAATTTTGCTGTCAGCTGTTGCTCCAATTTTCTGCAACCCTCAATTGTTGCTACTGCAATGGGTCTCTTATATCAAAATTATTCAAGATTTACACATTGTCATTTTCTTCAATTCTCTTTTCCATCTCTCTGTAAAACTCACTCTGTCAGGCTTTGGCCTCCACTACTCCACCCAAGTTGACTCCTGTAGATGTGAAGAGTGACCTCCATCTGGTTGCCAAATCCATTGGTGAATTTCAATCCCCAACACAGGTGTCATGGCACAGCATTTGACAGTGTGTCTTCCCCCCTTCTGGATACGTTTTCTTTACTTGATTTCCAGTACAATGTATTTTCTGGGTTTTTCCTCCTGCCTCCCCGGCCATTCTTTCTCAGGCTCCTTTGCTGCTTCCTCTCTCCCACCCCTCCTTCTAATTTTAGAAGGCCTGGGCCCCTGTCCTCTTCTCTCTAGATACACTCACTTTGTGGTGATGTCATCCACTCTCCTGGCTTGAAATACTATATGTGAGCCAATGATTCCCAACTGCATAGCTCTAGTCTAGACATCTTTCCTAAACTCCAGACATGTCTAGACTGAACTTAAAACAACAGCACGGTGAAATTTCTAAAACATAAGACTGTGTCAATTTATTGCTGACCAACCTTGGCTCCCCACTTCAAAGAAAAAGCAAGATTCATAAAAAAATCCTACAAGGACTTGTATGATCTGACCCCTCATTACTTTCCTTACTTCCTCTCTCCTCCGTCTCCCCATCTCTCATTCTACATGATACGTTGGCCTCCTTATCATTCTTTAAACACATCAAGTGCATTCTTCATGGAGAGCCTTTCCCCTAGCTATTTTCTCTACCAGAAATTCACTCCTCCAGGTGTCCTCATGGCCAACTCCCTCTTTCAAAGCTGCACAATGTCACCTCAATCGGGTTTTCTGCAGCAGCTCTATTTAAAATAACAACCCACACTGCAGTCTATAGCCCTCCATATGTGCTTTTTTTTCTTTTTCCATAGCATGTACCACAGAATATATTGTAGAAATGACTGACTTATCAAGGCACTGCAATAAGCAGCAATGTCAGGAAGTGATTGTAGGAGCTCCATGACAAAGGGTTGGAGAGTTCCCTAATCCTAACTGGAGGGTTTCTGAACTTAGGTTCCACAGACCCAGTGGATTTCTCTCCTAGAATGAGTTCCCGGGACTCCTGGGTGGTGCAGTTGCTTAGACTCTGACTGGGGTGGTGATCTTGGGGTCATGAGATCGAACCCTGTGTTGGGCTCCGTGCTCAGCGTGTAGTCTACTTAGGGTTCCCACTCCTTCTCCCCTCTGTCCTTCCCCCCACCCCAATAAATAAATAAATCTTTTTTTAAAAAAAGAATGAATACCTGAAACTTTCTAAGGTTTTCATGGACTGGGTAGCTGGATTTGCTAGACAACAACTCTAAACTACTACGCAGATGATCCGGGTACTCAAGTGGTCCCTCCAATAACAAACAGTTGTTCACATGTTCTTGCAGTAGGAAGGTAAAAAAAACAGAGGGTGACACCCATTCCCTGGAGCACACTCCCATTTCATGTCCAGCAGTAGTCCCTGTTCAGTCACAGAAGAAGTGAGGGACGCATGCTTAGCTTATAGGGTGTCTCAACAAAGAACATTCTTCGTCCCATACTTTGTGATGATGCATAATTTGCCCTTACTCCCCACACAAGAATTACGCTCTTTTTCTCTTTGGAATGTAAGCTTCCCAATGGCCAGTAACTCCGTCTGTTGCATTCTCAGGGACAGAACAGAACTTAGTACCTAGTAGAGACTCAATAAATATTTGTTTAAAGAATCAAGGATAACTCAAGATGCTTTTGGCTACTGAGCAAGGTAGATGATGATGTCATTAAATAAAGTAGAGTACAGAAGAGGAGAAGAAGATGTAAAGAATAATGACAACTCTTTCTTTGTTTTTGTATTAGAAATGGTGCCTTCTAAGAAATATTGTAATTGCCTTTGTCTCCCAGACAAAACCACTTGAAGTTCTTGAGCTACATTTCTTAGTGACTTGACTGACGAAAGACTATATCCTTCCCATCTGTAGTAGTTAGCTATTGCTGCATAACAAAATACCCCATAATTTAGTGCCTGACACAATAAACATTTGTTATTGCAAAGTATCTTTCAGTCAGGAATCAGACAGCAACTTAGCCAGGTTATCTCAGCTGAGGCTGTCCCAAGGGCAGCATTCAAGCGGTCTGCCATGACTGCAGTCATCTTGGAAGATCGGCTTCCAAGGTCAGTCACATAGGTAATGATGGGCCTCTGAAAATCTGTTTCCAGGCTCACTTATGTGGGCCTCTTCACAGGACTGCTTCACAAGAGGCTGAATATACAAATGGACAATGATCAGACCATCTATAAAAACACAACTCTGACCCACAGCCTGCAGCAACCAGTCCAGAAAGCCAAGTCATAACCCCTGCAGCAACCTGCCCAGGAGGTAAAACCATGACCTTTGTAGACACTGGCCACAAAGGGCCCAAACTGTCAGCTTCCCTGGGTTTTTACCCCTGCTTCCAATTTAAGACTAACCAAAGAAAGCCAAATATGCTCCCCTAACCAAAAGAATACCCCACTTCTATTTAGTTCACCTTCAGCTCCCCCATACCAACAGCCTCCAACAAGTGCACACCTGAAGCCTTCCCTTTTTTACTCTCTGTCAAGTCTTCCCACACCTCTGCCTGCCTTTGAATCTCTGACACACTTACGTAACAGGGACAGACTCTCTTGCCATTGCCAGCTCTGAGTAAGAACATTTGCTTGTTCTCGCTGGGTCATCTTCATCTATTGCCACATTCACAAGATGGGAGCTGGCTTTCCAGAGAGGGAGTGATTTGAGAGACAACAAGGAGGAGTACCTAAGATCAAAGCCACAGTCTTTTTATAACCAAATCTCTAAAGTGACAGTCCATCTTTTCTGCCATATTCTTTCCATTAGAACTGAGTCAACAAGTCCAGCCTACACTCAAGTAGAGGGCATCACACAAGGGTGTGAATCCAGGAGATAGGGATCACTGGCAGCCATATTAGAGGCTGCCTACACACAGTCCCACCTAACTCACTGACAAACATTTCTTAGCTGCTGACTGCAAGCTTATTTTGGATCTTAAGTACAAATTTCTACTGAGATTCTTTGAACCAGACTACTCTTAGACTTGTTCTATATTCATACATATTTTAACATAACACTATTTAAATGAATGGGACATGTTAGAAAGAGCATAACTGAATGAATATTCTTGAAAATATGCAAAGGCACATTTGGGTCTTTGGCTTGGTGATACCTAAGCAGAGCTCTGTTGTGTGACCATAAACCAACCATCTGCCTGAAATTAGTGTTTCCAGGCTGCCACTGCCCGAGCTACTGAGAACTAACATGCTAGATGCAAGAGCTTAATTTATTATTCATTGGCATCCAGAGTGTTAAAAATATTGAATCTGACTGCCAATGGCATGGGTTATCCCTTCACAACTCTCCTGAAGTCCTCTCCAAGCTCCCTATTGGCTTGTACCTGTCATTTCACTTGTGCCTTTTTTTTTTTTACCTCCTGATTTTTATTTACATTTGTATTTTTTCAGTCACTGTGCTAATGCCATGGCTTTAGAAACCCATATGTGTAAAATATTGGCAATTAAAAGCCTATTGTTTAATTTTTGTGGTTGACTGAGTCATTCATTCATTCATTCTTATTCATTCATTTACTTTTCTTCCACAGATGCTGTAGAGTATACAATGGTGAGTTACAAGTATAGCTTGTGGCATAAAATCAAATCAACACATCACAAAACAACCACCACCACAACTGCAGTACCTGGTATAAAGGAAGAGTGCACAATGACACGCAAATGTTCATGAAAAAAGTATTCTGGAAAACCAGAGAAGAAACTGTTCTTCAGTAACTGTCATGGGCTGAGCCCTAAAGACCAGAGCAGAACTAAGGGAAAACGGCAGCTGTGACGCCTCAAGATATGAAGCAGCTTTGTGCATTAGGGGAACTAAGAGAATGCCAGGGGCTAGCACATAATATACAAGAGGAGCCCATACGGCAAGATGAGCCTGTAGAATCATCAGGCCAAGGACAGACCTCACAGAGCTTAAGTTGCTTAGCTGATAATGACAGAGATACTTAAGAGTATTTACATTAGTCAGAAACAGTAATTAAACATGGGAGCTCATTAAACATTATTCAGATACAATAATTAAACACAGTCAGATATACTATAATTAAACATAAGCTGAGTATAGCAATTCAAATAGTATTATACCAGAAAGGTCAATTTAGGTAGATAACTGGCTCAAAATTTTCAACTATGGAATCAATTATCTGAATTAGTTGGCCTTATTAATTAAATCCTGGGCACCAACAGATCCATGAAAAGAATAGATTGAGCTCCCCCCAACCCCCTGAAAAAATGTTCCTAAAATATAAAACAAAGCAATTTGAAAGCAAGAAATGTGCTATAGACAAGATCATCACACCAATATTATGTTTCTATTTACTATTAGAATTCAGCTGAAATTCATCAATATTGCATAATCTTTATGATGTCCACCCTTCAGGAAGAATTTAAGTAAAGAGTGAGGTGGTACAACCTTGTTTTAAATGATGACTGAAACAAGCTTTGCTTTCAAATCTAATCTTTTCCCACCTCTTTCAGCTTGCTTTCTCTGGTCCAGCCCATCATCAACTTAAATGTATAGTGAACATTTAAATTTCTTTTTTTTTAAGATTTTATTTATTTATTTTAGAGAGAGAGAGAAAGAGAGAGAAGAGGAGGAGCAGAGGGAGAAGGACAAGCAGAATCCATGCTGAGCACAGAGCCCCATGCGGGGCGTAATTCCACGACCTTGAGATCCTGACCTGAGCTGAAATCAAGAGTCAGATGTTTTAACTGACTGAGCCACCCAGGCACCCCGACCATTTAAACTTCTAAAATATTCTATAACAAGAGAAAGTTCTTGAAGACAATATGCATCGCATCCTATATTGTTTCTTAGGACGTGAAAACATAGCGTATTCCTGAATTTCATAAGACAGCTAAATAATTTATGAAAATATCTGGAGTAGCCATAGCCCACACTGTTATTCTTTTTTATACAGACTGTATAAATATATATGTAGATAATACTCAAAAGTAACCATCATGTCTGCATATACACATAACTGAATCTCTCTATACTGTTTATTTATAATCTGTGCCCTGTGATTTGTGGCTGCAACGAATTTTTCAAGTTTATCCCACCACTCTCCACCTTGATTTTTGATGAGCCACGTAACTCAAGCAGAATGACCACCATGTTTGAAGGCACTTCAAATTCAGAATGTCCAAACCTGAGTTTAATATGTCCTTTNNAAAGTGCCCAAGCCCTGCTTCTATTTTCCCAGTGTCAGGTTTCTCATCCTCAGTGATATGAGGGGAGTAAGGCTTTGTTGTTAGGGCTGTCGTACACATGGTAGGATGCTGAGCAGCAAACTTGGCCCCTACCCAACAGAAGCCAACAGAATTCCCACCCCATTCCATGTTGTGACAATCAAAAATATCTCCAGACAACAAGGCAAAATATCTCCAGGCATTGCCAAATGCCTCCTGGGAGGCAACTCCCGCCCCCCCCCCCCCAGTTGGGATCCACCAGGCCAACCCTTTTCTTTCAGGTTCATAGCACCAGCATCCACCCAATTTCCCAAAAAGTTTTGAATATCATCATCCTGGACTCCCCCTGCCCTTCCTGTACTCTTCTCCTCTCTTCATGTAGAGGAGATGACCCTTCATCATAGCTATGCTCCTAGTGCAAGCCCCTTTATTGTCTCGTATCAATTACATCAGCCAACTAGCTTGCCTCCCTACTTCCCATCTCACCTCTTTACCTTCTTTCTCCTGCCAATGTGATCTTTCAAAAATACAAATCTAAAACTAACACAGCTTTGCTTAAAATATTCAGTGGTTTCCCAACATCCGTGGTAAAGAGTATAGGAGTATTATATATAGAATTTATAGAATATATGCATAATATATGTAATATATGCATACATATATGTATTTGGTATCTACATTCATATGCATACACATATGTTTATATACACATGCACACATATATGTACACAATATATGTATGTGCATCCATAGAAATTCATTTATTCTTCACTCATGAGGCATCTGATGGTTTTCTCCCCATTTTCTAGTGGAGAAACTTCCAGAAGCAGAGATGAAGCTACTTTCCCGTGCCTTGCATTCTGTAAGCAGTAGAGCCTGGATTTGTTCCCAGGTCTCCACTACCAACCTTGAGTTCTTTCTTGCTAAGCTGTGTTTGCCAGCCCTCCTTATTTAGATTTGTATTGCCAGTACCTAGCACTCTTCCTAGAATATTACAGGTCCTCCATAACATTTGTTGAATAAATAAGCACACTAAATAGTTATGGCAGGAAGACACACACTGTGATTTTTGGAGATTATCCAAAAATGAGTACTTACAATGAAGGGAGAGTTTCAACTGGCTTTGGACCAAGCACGGATCAGTAATGGGTGGGAGAGTCATGGATGTTTTAACAGAGGTTTTGAGATTTCATCAAGGTCTTTACCAAACAACTGATTTAATTTTATAATACAGAGTTTCTCTGCCATATGTATATATTGTTTTTAAATATTATTCCAAGACCTCACAGTTATCCATCTTAATAATAATGTCTTTGAATAAAATCTCATTCCTATCCAACACATAGTTCTCCCACTATATTTTATGACAGTTAAGCAAAAAATTAGGCTCTGGTCTATATTATAGCCCCACCCTTCCCAGCAAATCTATACTCAGTCATCTTTGTTTCCATCCCATGATTGATTATATCCTTCAATAATATTTTTTGGTGAATTGTTGCTTACCATAGAATGTTAGGTGATACTCATGCATGATGCCAAAAAGGCTATTCCAAAAAAAACACATAAACCTCCACAGACAGCATACAAAGCTAAGATAATAGGACATTCAAATTCAGCCATCAATTTAAGTGTCCTAATTACCGCACATTGCCCCTATTACTGCTATTTCTGGAAAAAGAATACAAAAGACCATATTGCCTTTCAAACTGGTTGGTAAATGCGGTGAGGAGAAACAAAGCACGGTGAATTTTGAACGGGCAGAATAATGCATGGGGGCTGACTCTATGGAATGCATTTCTCAACTGACATAACGATCTCGAAGAGGATTTTTAGGTATGCAGAGATCACCTCAGCTATGATTTGTATTTATTAGGGGAACTAGTAAATACTATGCTGCTGTGCTGTGCAGTTAAGAGACTTCATAATTTCTTTCACCTCAAAACAGAGATTCCTCTGGGAGTTGAATGCCAGACAATATCCTCTCCTGATAAAATAGCAGTTCTCTCAATCAGGCAATTAACTCCATATATTTTTAAAATTTTACCTTTAGCTGACAGGCATTTTAAAAAGGTTTTTCTCTAAAGTCAAACATACTGGAATATTTATTTATTGTTGCTCTGGGACTTATCTTTAATGATATTCTCATCAATATTTTGTACTCTATTTAGTGATAAAGAGGAAAACCAATAAATATTTTGTACTCTACTTAGCAAAGTACACATTGGGAAGCTGCCAAGTACAAAATATTTATTGTTTTTGATGTTTTTCAAAACTTTAAATGTCCTTTGGCATCTGTACCTTTTATTATATAGCTGTCCAGCTCATTTCTGTTATAAAAAGGATATGTTAAATTAAAAATCCCTTTCAAATGTATATCAATGGCATTATACATATAGTATCACTAATCATGACTTATACATGCTTCCATATATTTCCAGAAGGCTCTAAATTGAAGGGTCAAAATTGTTCATAAATTTTAGAATGTGCTTATGTATGCTATCTAAGAATTGGTTGGGGAAATTCAGTTATTATATAAACTATCTTGTTTTAAATTCTCAGAATTTTTTTCAAGTTAATTTTATGGGGATTTTAAAATGAAAAAAAGAATGACTACAGTGTTCAATATCACAGAGTCTGAAATTATCTAACTCTCACATCACACTCTCATTCGCACCTGATACATGAAGAAGGCCATTCATTCAGTCTGTCAGTCTCTGAATAAGTACATATTAAGTACTGTGAAGCAAAGAAAATTTAACAAGACATATTTAGTGCCATCAACTGGATTTCAGCTCCATAATAGAGGAGAAATGTGTAAAGAAATCATTGCGATACTGTGTGCCAGATGCAATGATAGGCCTAGAAGCGCTGCTTTGAGATCATTATAAAAGAAGCAGGTGATTCTCTCTGTATAAGTATTTATGAAGAGAAGCAATGCCAAAACACAGACTGAGCTGCAACTGGGTTTAAGCCTTAATACTGGGGTAAAAGCATACAATAAACAACAAAGAATAGAGAAAATAGAAATCAACCTGAAAATGTGAAGAGCCAGGAAACTGGGCTAAGTTCAATATGTGAAATATAATTTTGTTTCCATATTTTCATGATATAAAAATCAGAAAAATATAAACAAATGAGGAAAAATGTTCAAATACTCATAGTTGAACTAACCAGAGACACATTGTTGATCTAAAGTATATCCTTCCTGATATATATATATTTTAATAGTTCATATTATATCAATACATGCTGCCCGGTGATTGAGTTTCATGGGTAATATATTATAAATATCTTTTTACAATAATAAACAATTTACAAAATAATTTTAATAGCTAAATATTATTCCACTATACAGATATTCCATTGTTTACTTAACCAATCCCTTATTTAAGAATACTTATAAATTTTCTGACCTTTTTGTACTTGCAAAAAATCACTTCAATGAGCATCTTCATATAAGTATCTTTAGGCACACTGCCTATGTTCTTCAAAGTAGAATTTCTGGGTCAAAGTGCATGGAAATTTTAAAAATTATCGACATATCTCGTGTTGCCCTACAGAAAGGTGATGGTAATTTTCATTGTATATGCCAGGAATCCCCCAACATTCAGCTTAAAAATGAATCTTTCCAACTCAAATTCTTAAGATGCCTCTAAAATCTCATCAAGATGGTAATGCCTTCTTAAGACATACCAGAAAGAGATCCACTAAACATACAAAGAGCTATGGTTAAGAGAGGGGAGGGAGGAGGGGGGCAAAGAGGGATTACAAAGGAACCCAAGAACACTTTTACATTTGGGTAGTTTTTGAATGGACATGTTCCCTACCTACATATTGATGATGGTTTCACCTGTTTATCCATATGACAAAACATATCAAATCATACATTTAAAATATGTGCAGTTTATTGTATATCAATGATACCTTTAAAGCTCTTTAAAAAGTAATATCTGATATAAGATGTAATTTAATTAGTTGTAAACTATCTATGATGTCTTAACTTAGGAAACTGATGATAATTTTTATAAAAAGAATGGGAGAAGGAAGGGAGAGGGGAAAGAAGAAAACTTTCCAACACTGTCCTGGACAAGAATCTTTGATTAATATGAACAGTACTGTATAGATACATCCTTTGAGTTGACCAGCAGACTACAACAGATGATGGACATTCGACTTACAGAAGTGCTTCTCTGCTGTATGGCATAGGAAGGATCTCGATATGCTCAGTAATAGATACTGGAGGCCAGACCTCCTATATCAGAATCCCTTGTATAGGAGCAAGGAATGTGTCATCTTTCTCATTTCCAAGTTCTCAAACAAAACTTTGAGAACTAATACTAAGAAACATCCAAATCACTTTACTTTAATTCATTGCCCAACAAGCAAACTTCTTCTCCATAACTTCATCTCCCGAGAAGACAACTTCCTATCTGTCACCAGAAGAGTGTGCCAAATAAAAACACATGTTTAGAAGTCCATAATTAACATAATATATTTATTTTATAAATCAGTTGCTTCTAAATCTGACACCCAACTGATTGATTCTAGGGAAACTAATAAAGTTGTAAGCTTAAACATGCAAATTAAAAAATCAAATCTTAGGCAGTGAAACACCCAAATTTAATCATCCTCTGAGACTCCTGTCGGCACCATCGGAATTATAATAACATCTACACGACAAATTTTTTAAGTTGATAGTTTAAAAATATATGAATCGTTTCATAAGTTGAAGTGCCCAGAGTACAGGTAGTTAAACTCAGGGCATTAATGGAGATATCAGAGATACAGCAGGGAAAGGTAATGCTGATAAACCAAAGTGAATTTCAGGATTCTATAATATGACCAGAAAAGCAATTAGATATGTTTTCGTTCAGAATGTGAGAAGACTACATGCACCATTTAATGAGAAAAAGGGGTGTCCATAATTTGAGAACCTGAATCACTCTGACCATTTTTGCAGAAGTTTGAAAGCCACATCCATTCTTTCGGGTATTTATATTTACCTGGTGGTATGCTAAAATTCATAACTGTTGGATAAAATTCTTTTATAACCTTTATATATTAAGGCAGTCAGCAAACTAATAATGCACTCTCATAAAACTCTTGCCAATGTAAATCACTACTGAGAACTCAGCCTGACATTTGAATTACTTGAATTTATATCAATGACTTGCTGAATATTCTGCAATGTTAGAAATACACTCAATATTAATAATGACTTTGAAGAGAAAGTCTTGGCTGAAAACTGCTGGATAGTTTTTGAAATGAAAACTTAAACGAGGGGCACCTGGGTGGCTCAGTCTGACTCTTGATTTCAGCTCAGGTCATGATCTCAGGGTCATGGGATCCAGCCCTGCGTCAGGCTCCGCACGCAGCAGGGAGTCTGCTTGATGTTCTTTCTCTCCCTCTCCATCTGCCTCTTCCCCCACTCTCTCTCTTTGACATAAATAAATCTCAAAAAAAAAAAAAAACTTAAATGAAAGATTTTTTTCAACTTAATCATGAAATTTTATAATTTCACTAAAATTAAGAATATTTTTCCCAAGGTAGAGCAAATGACTTTCAGCCTTCTATGTTAAAAGGCATATGAGAATTTTGTGCCACTGGAATTCATCATTCTTTTTCTATTTTCTTTCTCTGGTGTCTAATATGGACTAGTCAGACATAACTGGGACCAAATAACTGCTTTCACTTTCAGGTTAAGAAAAAATGGTTTTATTGGTGTTAATTGAGTGCATCTTGAAAACCAAGTAACTTCATTATATTTGACAGGCTCCAGGCAGTTTTATTTTTCTTTCAAAGTTTTTTCATCTTGTCTTGCATTGTTTTGTTTTGTTTTCCTACATAAAAAACAAATGAAAATAGATGGTAAAGCAAGTTTAATGGAAAGATGTTTGTGGCATATGGTCAAAAGAAAAGAGTACATTTTAAAAGAGTATATTTTGTGAAAAAAGTCAATTTACAAAGGTTATATACTGCATGATTACACTCAACATTCTTAAAAGGATAGGACTGTAAAGATGGGGGACAGACTGGTGGGTGGAGACTGGAACTCAGGTTGGGGGATGGGTGAGCTATAAGGGGTAACAAAGGGAGTTCCATGGGGTGATGGTACAGTTCTGTACCTTGATGGTTGTGGTGGTTATGCAAACCTAAATATGTGATCAAATTGCATAGAACCACACACACACACACACACACACACAACACACACACACACACACAAGTGTATGTGAAAACTTATAAAAATGGAATATGGTCTTTAGCCAAGTTAACAGTATTATCCCAAAGCCAATTTTCTGGTTTTGCTATTGCACTATAGCATGTGGGAAGAAGCTGGGCATAGGGTTGAAGGGACCCTATGTACTATTTTTGCAACCTCTCATGAGTTTGTAATTATTTCAAAATAAAAAGTTTTTTTTTATAAAAGCTATGTATGCATTTTATAAAACTAGCTATAGTAATCAATATCAGTAAAATTAAGTTTTTGGTGATTTGTTACTGCCGGGAAAAACTCTACCAAATGTACATGATATGTTTGGGATAATTCTGAAAAAAGAAAAAAATCCATGTGGAATACATGAAAATCCATTTGAGAGAGCACTGGGGTGGGGGGCGGGCACATAAGGAGTTCCACAGCCTTGCTTCAAGATCCCACAATTCAGGTAAACAGAAGGTCTCTGGAGCTGCTGATAAGCGCAGATGTATGTGCTCTGCATGACATGCTGTGGACAGGACAGCTCACCATGGTTCCAAGTGTAAGTCTTGATGACAATCACAGGGTAGTTTGCAGCATAATCCAGAGTGAATAGCACTGAGGGTTGGTCAATGTTAGGGTAGTTCATGATCTCTCGGTAATACCAGGAAGGGGCAACCAGTGGTATAATAATAGCAGGGGGCTTAGCACTTCTTAGGGACCGGACACTGTGCTGCAGATGAGCTCATTGTATGTTCACAAGGACCTGTGTGGAGCCACACGGAGCCAGTTTCAGCTATGTAAGATGGGGTGTCCAATGAGACGGTAGAGAGACATCACTCAAGGAGAGACAGAGATGTCACTCCCCAGACCCAAGAGACCACTGCAGAGACACTGCATGATGGCAAGTCAAGTTCCAGGAAGTTGGGAGTGATGTTTTCCTTTTGCTCAGACTCCACGGTCCTTATGCAGGGCCTGGCACAGACTAGATTTCAGTAAATGTACAGAAAATGAGTGGTGATGGTATATTGGAGCGTGTGTGTGTGTGTGTGTGTGTGTGTGTGTGAGCAAATGTGTGAATATGTTTTATGGTAAAAAATCTGGAAGGTTCAGCACAAAGTTAACAGTGAGTATTTCTGGATGCTAGAATTATAGAGAATTTATTTGTGCTTTTTTCTGTTACCTTGTCTGTATTTTCTACTTTTCATAATAAACATACTGTACTTATAAAATAAAATAATAAGGTGACCTGAACCTTAAGAGGCCTTCTCAATCACTACCTGTATACAGAAAAACCAATTAAATGTACCAAGTAATAGAGCTGACTTCCCATTGTTTAATATATAACAGAATGGCTGTTTCACATTTTACTTTTTTTTTTATGGTACTTAACTTACTTCATTACAAAAACAAAAACAAAAACTATCTTAATGCAATTGAAGACAGTATTGTTTTGCTTTTAATGGAAAGAAAAATTGTGCCACTCACGTAATAAGTCTTTATGTCCAACACATAGCCCCAGGGTCTAGGATCGTACCTGACATAAAATCGATTTGCAATAAATGTTGGATAAATGAATGAAAAGGCTAAAAGGAAGCATCGTAGAATTGAAATAGCCCTGTGTACACTAAGGAACTTGTCCATACTAGTATGTAATCTTACCAAAAAGTTCAAATGGAAGAGAATCACTACTGAGTGAACAAAAATGTAAGGAAAGCTTCATAGAGAAGGCTCCTTGAGCTGGAGGGTTTCCAGCAATGGGTGAGTGCCTTTCCGATTTGACAATGACACCGTAGTCAGAGAACAAATGAAAGGCCCTCCTTAGTGGCCTCATGTTTGTCTGAGTATAGGCCCGTTTGGTACGTGGTTGTACTGTCGCTGAAACAGTATGTTGGTATGATGGTTAGTTTTATGTGCCAACTTGATTGGGTCAAGGCATGCCCAGATAGCTGGTGAGACATTATTCCTAGGTGTGTCCATCTGGGTGTTTCTGGAAGTGGTCAGCATTTAAATCAGAGGACTGGGTAAAAAATATGTCTCTCCCCAGTGTGGAAGGGCATCATCGCATCTGCTGAGGGCCTGAACAGCACAAAAAGGCAGAGGAAAAGAGAATGTTCCTTCTGCCTCTTTGCTGAGCTGGAACATCAGTCTTCTCCTGTCCTTGGACTGGAACTTTTACCATCAACCTTCACCTTTTCAGACCTTTACTGGGACTAGAACTATATCACCAGCTCTTCTGGGTCTCTAGTTTACAGAGAACAGATCATGGGACTTAGTCTCCATAATCACATGAACCAATTCCTCATTATAGACACATATCCTACCAGTTCTGTTTCGCTGGCAGAACTCTGACTAATACAGTTAGGCAGTCCTCTAAAAAGGAGATGCCAATACCAGTAAGAGAAAATCGGGAGGGAGCCAGGGAATGCTGGGAGAGCTCTCAGACCATGATGCAAGTCAGCCCCACAGTGAAAGAGAGAAGGCTGGGGAGAAGTGTTACCATCTAAGGAAGATTCAGTAAGGCTGTCATGGCATCCAGGAACCAAAGTCAGAGTCACAGGAGTCCCTCCGGTGTCTCCTAGAAACAAGCCTGACGTAGTCTCCCTGCCACAGTCACTCATGGCTGACGGGCAGCAGCCCACGCAGGCATGGCCTCAGGAGGAACAGAGTAATAGATGTCGCCGCTCATAGTCTGGGCCCTCAGTCAGGTCAGCCCCCCGCAGTTGGGAGATCTGTGAGGCCAATTCCCATGCAGACCTAAAGGTTTCTATCAAACAATACCTTCAAAGATAACCTTTTGCTTTAATAACATGAGACATAAATTTTAATGCAAGGTTCAGATGCAGAACGTTATACTATCAGTGGCAGGTTTAACCTACAGGGGCATACTTTCTCCATGAAGTAACAAGCACTTTTCATGGATGATTTATATGGAGGTTTATATTACATTTATTCTTGATATATTTGCCAAATGTATGCCCTGCACAAGAACAGAGTAAACATTCACGTGAATTAATGTCAGAGGTAAATTTGAGATACACACATGTACACGCACACACGTACACACCACAAGTATATCATACTATGTTCCTTAGTTTGCTACTTCTCTTATAAATAGTTTTGTTCATTACTTTAATAGCCCCTTAATTTTAACAAATGATAATTTTATGGGTAAGTTATGAAAGTTTAAAACAAACAGTATTTTCACAATGTATGATGTGATCACTAGTTTGAATTGCAAATGTCCCTAATTCCTTTCCACTTTTACACACACTCACCCGCTCACACTGACAGAAACATACATATATTTTTGTGAATTCTACACCCCCTTTCAGTCTAGTCTCCAATGACTGTTCTCTTCTTTTCCAAACAACTGAAGCATATTGCTTTATAGAGTAGATGTGGCAGTCTGCCTATGCTATACCACGAGCATGGATTAAAAGGAGAATCGGTGATGGGTATTAAGGAGGGCACGTATTGCATGGTGCACTGGGTGTTATATGCAATTAACGAATCATGGAACACTACATCAAAAACTAAGGATATACTGTATGGTGACTAACATAACATAATAAAAAATTATTATAAAAAAAGGAAAAAAGAAAATAAAAAATAAAAGGAGAATCGATGTCTTTTATGATTTTTGTCTCAGGTTACCAAACAGATTGTGGGGCTAGTCCTCTGTACACAATAAATATTTTACTGGTGGTGAAAAGTAAACCTATAAAGTCACACATGAAATGTTAGATTGAGAATTTTGAGTTCTTTACCTGCTTGTCTCATTGAGAAAAAAATGTAATTTATACTTTATATTATTTAAATGATGGTTTTAGATATCCATAATCTAAAGGTGGATGACCATTTGTAAATGTCATTATATTTGCTCAGTTTTCTGACAGCAGAAATTACATTGATAGTTGAAATACAGAACTTACCTCGATGTGTAGTTAAATGCTACACATAACAACAAATGTAAAAGCATATTTCCCTAAATGTTTTAAAAAAATGTTTTCATCCAACCATAAGGAGGACTCCTTTTCCATATCAGGAATCTTTAAAGTAGTTTTAAATCTGGATTAAAGTGAATCTTTTGGCAAAGATAACTAGTATAATTTGGGTAAAGATCATTTTCTAAGGTACTTCGCTTCAAATATCCTGAGCCATCTTTTTCCCTAATATAAGATTTCTGGACTACATCTTTGCAAACCCTTTTACCAAAGCCACTGCTAAGTTTAGCCACTCCTCTTTCATTATATGTATGTATACTACAACATTTGGAAACCAAAAAATTACCAATAATTTGATTTATTTTTATTTTCTTTAGGTGAATGGGGTTGACATCGTAACTACTATTAACATGTTACCAAGTAACTTAGGACAAATTATCACCTGGAGGTCTGGTCTCTATCAATGTTTTCCAAAGTGTCATCTTCAGAAGGACATTTAACTCTTGTTAAAAGTGCAGATTTGTGGGTCCCACACAGATCAACTGAGTCAGCATCTCCTCTGGGGTAGAGCCCAAATGTCTATATTATAACAAGCTCTACGAGTAATTTTTTGCTAAAATTAGAAAAATGCTGCCCCATGACAGCATGGGCATTTCACAGATACAGAAACATAAATTTGGATGATTGACTAGACTTCACTTTTCATATAAAAGCCTCAGCAATATCGTAAATACTATCATGGAATAAGGAAATCCTTTATCATCAAGGCTTCACCCTATCTCACACAAATTTCCGAAGTCATTTTTATCCTGTATTCTCATGATGTAGCCAGTAACAAAGGGCTTGAAGAGTAGTACCACTATCAGGAAGAGGAACACGGTCTGGGTTTTCTTACTGACATGTACTGGTAGGGTTAATCAGGATGCCAGCTACGTTTAAGGCATAAGCTCATGGAGTCAGAGTACAAAACACTCACCAAGAAAAGCATTGATGAAAGTCAAGACCAAACTACCGTGCTCAAGTGGGAAATGCAGAGGTCAATTCGAAGGGCAAAACTGAAGGCAGGAAAGGTGAAATAAAGCGTGAGTTTCAAAGTCAAGATAAAGAATACTGAGGTCAAAGCTGAAGCTCTAGAGAAGGAAGAAAAATAGGATATTGCACTAATGTCAGAGGAAAGAAGTTGAGTTCCTAAAGTACCAGTTGAAAGAGCTTTCTCTAGCCTCCCACTCAATTTGTCTTGATTCCTTCTGTCTATCTAAGGGCAAGGTCATGTAACAAGTGATAAAGCCAAAAAAGAAAGCAAACTTCCCGAATCCTTCCACTTAGCCATCTTTCAACAGATACATGCACAGCTTTATGAGAGTGAAACCTGGTATTTCATTAAATTGAAATCACTTAAATCTACCATTGCCCACCAAATTTGTTTTAAAATATCTTTCTCACTTTGAGGGAAAAGACTTTATGTTCTTATTCCCTTAATAAAGAGTATATTTTGAATTTTGTCACAATTCATTCCATTGTTTTTCTGCCATGACCTTTTCAAAGAGTGTCTTTTTATAACCACAAATATAAAAGCTATTTTAAAGTATATGGTATATTATTTTTTCTTAAGAGAATCCAACAAATCCAGAAGATGTTTCCTAATAATAGCTAAAGGTTTTAAAACAAAAGACAAGCTAAAGCAGCAAAAATATATATAGCTTTGCTATAAAAAATACGTAGGTATATAAAGCACATAATAAAATATACAATGAGTAACAGAAAAAATAGGTATTGATTAGTAAAGGATGCTAGGGGTAGAAAGCTATCAATAAAAACTGAAGTGTAGACCAATGACAAGTGGAAATGAAAAGGGGAGATTAACAGAGATGTACCCAGTGTCCAGTAAGACAAGGAACCGATATTGTGAAAATTCCAAAGACTGACCAAACATATTACCGCTGTATAGATACGTGTTATTCTAGAGCAGGTCAGAGCGCTAATTTTGGAGCTAGGGTGTCCGCATTCACAGGTTAACTCTGCTGTCCACCATCTATGTGGCCTTGGGGAGACACCTTCACCCCTCAATACTGAGGGCAAACAATAACACATACTAAATATGGTTATTTTAAGTGTTAAATTATTTAATATATGTAAGGGTCCTAGAACAAAGTCTGCATATATCAGTTAGCGTTAGCTAGTATCATAAAGAAGCACTACGCAATAGAAATAAAATGTATGCCAAATGCATAATGTCAATGTTTCTAGTAGCCACAACAACAACAAAAAAAAACAGAAACAGATGAAATTAATTTTACTAATATGTTTTATATGGCCCATCTTATGGGTTGAAAATGTATCCCCCCAAAACTCATCATATGTTTAATTGCTAAACCCTCAGTAGCTTAGAACATGACTTTATTTGGAAACAGGGTCATTGAAGATATACTTAGTTAGGTTAAAGTTAGATGGCAGTAGAATGGGCCCCTAATCCAAAATGACTGGTGCCTTTATAAGAAGGGGAATCTGGACACAGACGTGGAAACAGGAACAATTCCATGCAAAGATGAAGACAGAGATGGGACGGTGCCGCTACAAAGCAAGGAATGCCAAAGATTGCCAGCAAACCAGCAGAAGCTCGGGGAGACACATGGACGGATCCCTCCTCACAGCCCTCTGGAGGAACCAACCCTACAGACACCTTGATCTCCGACTTCCAGCCTCATTTATAATACTTCATGTTGGCAACATACTAAAATTATGATACGTTCATTATATTGGGCTATATTCCTTTGCTGGGCTCTTCTAACAAAATACCATAGACTGAGTGGCTTAAACAACAGAAATATACCATCTGTATAGTATATTTCTACACTATACATCTGTGAACAGCCATACCACCAACCCAGTTAATCAGGTCATAAATGTGTAATTGGTCCCTTTGCATCTACCTGTTATTTGTTTCCACAACTGGACTGTCCATAGTCACTCTCCACAATCTATCAGCCTTAGTTCGGCCCTCTGCACCTCTCAACTACCTCCCCTCATTAGAATTGATGCCCCTAGCTTCCCAAGTCCAATCCAAAATCCTTCAAAAGCTCCTTATTGCTTCCAAAATGACTCCTTAGAAAAAGTACTCAATGTTCTTCCTGATCCAGAACTTTCTCTCTTACCTCTCTAACTTGTATGTAATTGTTAGCAAATGAAATATGATACCATATACTAGATGGAAAGTATGGGTGTCCTATGATAAAACAAAATTTCCTATTAACTGTAAAATTCCAGAAGGTAATCTCTACCAATTTTTAGTATAAATACAATACTACACCAATACTTAGAAAAAAACCTAGCCACCTATCGGACTTGCTTTAAATGACAGAAAGCTAACTTTTATGGGTCCTGTTTATTATATTTCTTAACAAAAGACAGTAGGGGAAAAAGTATGAGAACCAAACTATGTCAATACAGGAATCAGCGGACATAGTGAAGAAAGCACAAGCTGTGAAATGTGACAAACCTAAGTTTACTTCCTTGCCTGGAATTTTACTTTGGTATGAATCTCCCTTACACTCAATTCCCTTATTTGTAAACTGAGGACAATAAAGCCACTCTTCAGGGCTTTTTTTATATTGGGAACTAAATGAAATGGTGCTTGGGAAGAACGTAAAACAGTGTCTGAATATTAGGTTTCTCAATAAATGGAAGTACCAGGGAGAGAAAGAACTTACCGGCAGTAGGGAACCTGTCTGCTGTTCCCTTGTGCCCAGGACAGTCCCTGTCCCTCTGCCTGCTACTTCAGCTCCTGGAGGACTCCGGACCAGCAGTGAAAGGTTAAGTGCAATTGGAATTAGGATACCAACGGACTCAATCAAAGTCAGTTTGTAGACTCCAGGAAACATTTAGAGCAGCAAACCAATGCCATTACAACCAACATCAATGATAATAAATTCATACAGAAGCCAGATACGGTTAGCTCCTGAGGAGCCGCTTCTAACAGTAGAAACCACATACAACATCATGTACATTCCTTTAAAATAACAAAAAATGAACCAAGAACTTCAGTTTATGGATGTCCAGAAATTTTGTTTCTATAACATAAGTTAATCTTCCAGGACTTGGCCCCAGGTCCCAGGCTTTATACCCAAAGCTTCATACTGTTCCTTTGATATGTTTGAGACAAAACTGTGAAAGTATCTTGCCAATCCAAAACGTTTATATCTATAGTAATTATGACAATTATTTCTTCTGACAAACTTTATAATATTCCACACGCTTGTGGTGAAGAAGAATCAAGACCAGAGGGGCTGAAGAAAAGATGATCCAAACTTGTCTTAAACTTAAAAGATCTCCTACTAAAATTAGTAAGGTAAAGTGTGCAAAAAAATGTTCTTTATGCGGTTACATAAAATCACATAGAAACGCTCTTTGTATTCATCTTTGATACAAATAGACCCAAAGTTAATATTTTCTCCACTTTTTTTACCTTTAAACACTGTCTCCTTTTTTTTAAGATTTCAATGAAGAAAAGGCCTCAAATTCATTTTTTTTTCTGAATCTCAGCCTTCATGTAAACTAATTAATCCCAAAAGTTAACACTTCGCTTTTCAGAAAAACGAAGAAGAAATAGGACATTTAGATATAAGAAATCGATCTTTTTCCCCCCTTTTTAGGGCACCGCCTACTTTCAAAATAAGTTTATATTTGTTTTAAAAAGTTTTATACTCATTCAATTTAGAGTTCTACATTTAAGCAATAACAGACTTAGAACTGTCCACCATAAATCAAATAAAAAGCGGTAAAGATGTTTGAAATAGATCCGTAAGGAAAATATAAAGATTTAAAACAGGGAACGGAAAAGCGGCTTCACAATCCACATATCCATATTAGGTCAGCCCTGAGATGAGATATGCAAAGCTCCAGGAGTTAGGAGTTAAACCAGTGCCATCATGGTGCCCGAGATGAGTCCCCTCCCTGTGCTTGTCCCATTTCAGCATCACTTTTTACTGCTGTGTCTAAAGACAAACGAAAGACTGCTTCTCTGGACCCTGGTATTTCCTACATTTTCCCTTTATCATGAGCTATTCCTTTCTCCCTCTGCTGTTGACTTAATTAGAGGACTATGCCCTCCTAAGGGGTGAGGTGATTCCATTCTATCAACTATCTCCAGATCAGTTCCTCACAGGTACAGAGGGGCAGAGTGGAAGGAGTGAGTGGTGAGTTCTCCTCACAGAGGAGTTTTTGAAGAGTGTGTTGAGCCCTTGTCCCAATCCAATGGATGTCACTCCTTCTTGGTCTCTACAAAATGAAACCAATTTAGGGATCATATCAAACTGAACTTTTTGGGTCAAAATGGTTTTCCCCCACCAAAGTAGCAAAGGTCTTCTGAGTTCTCTTTGTTGGGCCAGAACTGTTTCTCACCACGTCCCTTCTCTGTTCATCTTACCAGCGGTCAAGGAGCTTCATTATCCTTCTAATTGGCATCAATGTTGCCTGGCTCTTGTCTAGCCTTTGTCCTTTGTGGTGGCTTCTCTTACACTCCAGTACTAGCCTTTACACTTTCCAGAATCATAAACTCATTTGGTTTCTGTATCCTTTCGTCCTGCATGACTATTTATGCCTTGTCTTCAGTCAATAGGCATAATAAAAGGAAAGTCCCACTGTTCTTGAGAATTTCTTCTTCATAAAACATTTAATATTTTAAGGTCACCCATTCACACTTAGTACATAAATCTAACCTGGATTTCTTCCTTACTTTTTCAGGGGAAGAGATATTTGAACATGCACTTAGAAAAAAGTGTAAATACACCTGATGAGAAGTACAACTTTCTTACTTCAAAATGCAGTTTTAGCAAGTTTTTCTTCACTTCCAATATTCTCCTTCGTTCCCAGGTTCCCAGAAAGAAGTAAAAGAATTTCCTACGTTACAACTGTCCCCTTAAGCTCCCTGTAGAGACCTCATCTGTCCACAACAAATTCAAGATGTGATTTTCTAATTTAAATTAAGGTGTCAAACCTAATTGAATAATACACCCCATTAATTTAAATTAATGAATGAGTCATTGATAAAGGGCACATTCATTAATGAAAAGAAGAAATCTTTTCAGTCCAAATTTTAGCAGCAAAATATGACATTGGGGGATACACTTGGTAGAGTAGGCAAGAGCATCTTACCACAACCCACAAATCATTCCTACTTACCCATGTGACATCCATGATTATAATGCCACTATGTATTTGCTATAATCACAGAGCAGAAACAACTACTTCATGCCAGTTTGAATTTGTTTTAAAAGGATATATGTGTGTGCACATGTGCTTAAATATACAGTACATATTGTGTATGCACACATACAGACATGCACACACATAATATATATCATTTATGCTTTTAATAAAAATAGAACTTCCACATTATAAGGGGTACAATTCATACACTTAATCGAACACATGCCTGACCCAGTCATCATGCTAAATTTCAAAACAATGGTACCATTTCTATTAAAATCAGAAAAAGGGTAAAGATACTTGTAAACAGTACTATAATTCACTTTGTAATATCAGTGCTGTACAATGTAATTTTAAAAAGAGAATAAAATGGAAGTATAAAGATTTGCAGGATGGAAAAAAATGATTATTTTTAGATATGTTATTGTATAGTTTAAAAATCCCAAACACTAACCAAAAAAAAAGTATAGAATCTCTAACACTGTTAAATATAAATATAAGTGCATTGTATAAATCCAACAGTAACAACCAAAAAAGTAAATAAGCAATAAGAATGTGCAGAAACTATAATGAAGAAAACTATAAAACTACTGAGGGAGATAAAGAAGACTCACATAAACGTGGAGATATCATCTTCTCCTTGAATAGGAAGACTCTACATTGTAAAGATGTCAGTTTCCTCCCTAAATGAAATCTATAAATCCAATGCAATCCCAAGGGGGTGGAATATATGAAACTGACACGATAACTCTAAAGTTTATCTGCAAGTATAAACCTCTGCGTACCTGGCATCAATGCATTGGTGTGGGGAGAAAAAGATAAGCAATTCAGTAAGTCATGTTGGGAAACTAGTCACCCTCCTGGAAAATATCAAGCTGAGGCTCTACCCCTCAGCCTTCACTACAAAACATTCCAGATAAATAAGATATGCAAGTGCCATACAGTTAAATAAGAACAATATTAAGCAAATATTTATTTACCAGAAGAAAAAGAAAACAGATAACATAAAGGAAAATGCTGACAGTGAAAACACGTCTAGCAACAGGTGGATGTTTAAATATAATATGTGTATCTGAAAAATGGACTCTCAGGTTGATACTTCAATATTGATGCATGACTAGTTACGTGAACATGGACAAATCTCTAGGATGTCAGGTGAAAAAAGGCAGAAGGAGATACCTGGAGAGAGATACACCCTGAAGGTTACTGCAGGTTACCTCTGAATTATGAAATTGCATACAATCTGTATTTTCATTTCTGTATTCTTCTCTATTGCTGAAAATTTCTTTATTTTTTTTATTATATTATGTTAGTCACCATACAGTACATCCCTGGTTTTTGATGTAAAGTTCGATGATTCATTAGTTGCGTATAACACCCAGTGCACCATGCAATACGTGCCCTCCTTACTCCCCATCACTGGCCTATCCCATTCCCCTACCCCTCTCCCCTCTGAAGCCCTCAGTTTGTTTCCCAGAGTCCATAGTCTCTCATGCTTCATTCCCCCTTCTGATTACCCCCCCTCTCTTTATCCCTTTCTTTCCCTACCGATCTTCCTAGTTCTTATGTTCCATAGATGAGAGAAATCATATGATAATCGTCTTTCTCTGCTTGACTTATTTCACTTAGCATTATCTCTTCCAGTGCCATCCATGTTGCAGCAAATGTTGAGAACTCGTTCTTTTTGATAGCTGAGTAATATTCCATTGTATATATGGACCACAACTTCTTAATCCAGTCATCTGTTGAAGGGCATCTCGGCTCCTTCCACGATTTAGCTATTGTGGATAATGCTGCTATGAACATTGGGGTGCATATGGCCCTTCTCTTCACTACATCTGTATTTTTGGGGTAAATACCCAGTAGTGCAATGGCTGGGTCATAGGGTAGCTCAATTTTTAACTTTTTAAGGGACCTCCACACTGTTTTCCAGAGTGGCTGTACCAACTTGCATTCCCACCAACAATGTAGGAGGGATC